>NC_143588.1:86529649-86761685 GCF_048544385.1 Mastigoproctus giganteus | reverse complement strand
GAACATCATTATAGCGAACTCTCCAGTTAAAAAAGTCACCCAACATAAAGATTTGGGTATCATCTGGGACAAAGACCTCACCTTCTTGCCTCACTTTAATGCCACTCGAACGAAAACATATTCGGCTTTATGGGCAGTAAAACAAGAGATCTCCAACTTCCATAACCCGGACCTTATCATCAAATACATTTTCCGTTGCATTTTCCCAATTCCATTATATGCCTCGACTATATGGTCCTCAGCACCCTCATCATACCAAGCCAGGTTCCTCTCCCTGGAATTCTGGATCTTGAAATGGCTAAATAGGGTTGCCGGGCTAACACCTACAATATCAAAATCTGTTCTTGTCACCAATCTTAATACGCTTCCTTGGAGGTATCTCATCATCTCTAGGAACCTTCTTACCCTCTCTCAGCTTCTATCCGGAAAACTGAACTCACCCAATATATGGGATATCATCGCCAGACCGTCCGACAGGAGAAGATGCCAGTCCAACACCTTCCCATACAGATCGAAGCTGCGTTGCATGTCCTCCCTGGACAACATGTTTCCACATAACTCCTTCCAAATATTTAATAGATTAGCCATAGACGCTGAGAAACTTTGCAAGGACAGAACCTACAGATCTTCCATTCTTGCAGACATGTATGCCTTAGTCAAGCTCTAGGTGGACTCTCTGTGATGTCGCACCATCCACGCTCCGATGTATCCGTATGCACTTTTATTTGTTGTAACTTTATGTTTTTGTATCTTCACCAGTGGCTGTTTAAGGCCGTATATTGTATCTGGATCTGTATTCAATGCATTTGTCTGTATTTTATGTCTTATCTCTATATGTAACTCATGTCCTCTAGCTGCACAGCTGTAAAGGGACATTTCTTCGGAAATAAAATTGATATTAATAATAATAATATATTTGTCACACGTTCTCTCCATTATCGAGGACCCTGATCTGTGCTCCTAAGAGCAAATTCGTAGTATACCGAAACTTGGGGTGAAAGATCTACGAAGACTCGAATTAGCCCCGATATGTCATAAGAAATATTTGCTCACTTTTTTAGCTAAAATCCCAACCATTTTTTATAACCTCCGTCTACTACTGGCCACAACAAGCTGTTTTCGTTCGAGGCTATTTTTATATTGTTATGGCCCTTTGCGACTCCCGCATATCCAGCCCCCATAAAATATAAATTAAAGTTCATTGTTTTACTCGTAGCTTATTCGCTCAACCGAATTTGTCGGTTCGGATCCATGCTGAGGTGCAAGCTTAGAAAATGAAAAAGACATCAGGTGTTTCTGTTTCCGTAACTGAAAGTTGTACATAGAAAACTGGTTTCATCTTGTGCAAACTATCTTAGAATCATTTGTTTCGCCGATGATAAATATGTACAGGCTATTCTAAGAATGATTGTCACGATTTTGCATTTTTATGTTTAATGAACAGAATGAGGTATAACAGTGGAATAAATTGTAGGGCAGAGTTTACTCGAGTTGAGGCAGTTGAACTTTATATTCATTCATTAACTGTTACATTTTCAGTGCATTCTATCATTTACATGATCCCATAGAGACCATGAAATCAGTTCTTTAATTCCAACCCAGCAATTTAGGAAATAGTATACTACAGTACATCCAAAACCAGGACCGTATAGAAGAACCAAAACATTTGCCAATCACTATTCGAACAATCGCAACCAGGGACAGAAAGTTACTACGAAATTAGAACTCCTCTTATCATAGTCCAATTGATTTTGTTACTGGCCATTTGGGAAGGTTGGGATTCGAATTCCATCGGTTACTTGAGAAATTTATTGAGTCCTTTCCGAGTGGATGAGGTGGCCGGTATCAGATGGAGACAAGTAGATTTGAGGATTTTGTTTTGCAGTATTATTTCACATATTGGCTTTATAACTTACGCAAGTTTCGGACACAATGCGCGTCCTAGCCCGAGTTGGTTTGATTCTTAACCTTAAAGGCATCTTCTCTATCGGTTCATTAATGCAAAATCTTAAATATATCTGAATTCAGGAAGAAAAGGTGCATTCTCCCTTTCTGATTTCAGTGGTTTGTTGTGGCTGTGGATAGAGATTTAATTTTGTGGTTGCTATTTCCGAATTCGGGTAAACTTTTATATACGTTCGCTGTAGTTGCATTAAGCGTGACTTGTTAGCCTTAAGCTTTTGAATCTCGAAATTGTTAATAAAATATACATTTTCAGAGGCGTTTGCAAATAATAATTCTTCCACCATGTTCTCTCCCCTCCCATTGAGTTTGACGTTTTGTTATACAGAACACGCGCGCGCGCAAATCCATAACTAAATGTTTTCATTAAAATGCTTGGTAAGTGAAGATTTATTCCATATTATCTTTGTATTGTGATACGAGTCTGATGTGGCCATGTGTTCCTTCTGGTAGAGAACGACATAGTTACCAGTAGACAAGTTTTAATAGCGATAAGAGAGATTTTGGTGTGATCGGTAGAACGCTTCGTGACTGATTAACTTTGCGTGCTCCCCATTAATATCCTTCCCAAGGGGTTCAAATGGCAACAGAACAAAGCTTTGGCATACTAAGCCTTGACTTTCACTCGTTTAAAATTGATGTGCAAAGAATTCTGATAGCACTTTCTACTTCATAGCACTTGGACAGAGATTATACGCATTTCGTATGAATTGTGGCATGTGTTGCTTCAATATTGTATGTATTATGTAAACAGTTCGACAGTGTCTGTTTAGGATTTTGTATTCATGAAGAGCAAAGCTGGATGCCTTCGAGCTACGAAATCGACGATACATTTTCGTTTTCTTGAAAGTTTGCCATGCTCAATGTGCAAATCTGTAACTCTCTTTACCTATAAGGTGTTTGTCTTTTGAGTTGTCTTCGGAGTCATGAAAAATTGCATGGACGCAGTGTATATTGGTACAGCATCTTCCCATTTGTTAGCAATTTAGTGTTTTTTATATATATATATATATATATATATATATATATATATATATATATATATATATAAACCAATTTTGTTAAAAATAATATTATTTTGAAGTTTAGTAGGGGATGTATTAAAAAACACTATTGATTGTTTAACCTAAATTCGGCAACATGGATCTCCATGAGAATTAATTTTCTCTTGCAGGTGCCATCCAGATCAAGAACTGGAAGCCTCTGATGTTCGATCAAATCACAGAGGCCACAGAAGCCACCGTTGGGGATATTTTAGGAGATTTGGCAACTGTAGCTACTTTACGCATACGGCTCTACAGGTACGTGTCGTCTGTTTTAAAATCATAATAGCGTGTTCCACTTTGAGCTTGATGATTTTGTAGCATTTTTACACGAATCATTATGAACAATACTTCCTCCCTATACGGGCAGTATTATCATATAATTTCATTCTAGTGAAAACGGAATTCCGTTCCCATTTGATGATAATAATAGTGTTTTGGTAAAAAGGAAAAAAATTGTGAATTACATTTCAGTTTTAGTTTCTGCAGGTTTAAGACGTTTCTTAAAATAAATTCTCTTTATACTCCGTGACGGCTACATAGATTGAGGGGCGTTTACAAGTTAGACAGGATACAGGAGTACGTTTGTACTTTAGTAAGTTATTGTCCCTAAATTTGGCATAAAAAAAGGTTCACTTACTTTCTACTATCCTCAAAGGTGGATAGTTTTCGAAACTCAACGCAGTATTTTTTTTAGATCTGGACATAACAGCCTACGCCGGAATTTATGTAATCATTGTCTGTTGAAATCGCTTTCATTATTAGTATCGGTCATTCCTGTGTGAATAAATTGATATAGGATTCATTTTATAAATGAATGTGCACATGAATCAAATTCTTGATCTTCAAGCATAACAGAGATGAAAAAAAAAAAAATAAATAAATAAATACAAAATAACGGTACAATTCTTTTAGTTTACCATATTGGTCCGAATAAAAACACCCAGACAAAATCACCTAATTTTTTTGCAAAATGTTGCGACAGTAACACGTTTTAAAAGTAATATTAATTTAATTAATTAAAAAAACAGATGACAAATGCGTTGTACTTAATCACTGTTTGCGTTTTTCACTTAGCATTAACTTCAATCACTGTCTTCACTTGAAGCATTTTCTACTCCTCACACCAAAAGTATGTTGTCGTCAGTGCTGCCATCTATGTTGTTGTGGATACAGAACTCCTTTAACCCTTTTACTGTCGATCCATTCTCCTAATTTAGAAACAGTATTTATTTATTTTTGTTATTGTTTTACCTCTGTGAATCAGAAGATGGTCCCCCAGCAAGTAACTAGTCATTATAGAGACGTTGCAAATTATCTGAGAATGGTTTACCACTGCATCCTAAAACCTGATGGCCATGTTTCCTGGAATGGCAACCAAATCAGTATTCAGATCTTTTTTTTTTTCCCACCCAGTTTCCATGGAAACTGGAAATGACACTAGAGGAAAGTTTTTTTTTGTTTGTTTTTTTATATTAGTAATATTTTTCTTTTTATAATTGCATATGGTAAAAGGTTTCAGTCGTCAGCTAATATTGTTAGCACGCGTATTTGTTTTGTTTTTATAATAGCAGATTCGGAACTCCTATTTTCAATTAGTTCTTGCAGGGAACACAAAGTAAGCAGCTATTTTGTCCGCATTACCCGTTTGAATAATTCTTCCCATCGAATAATTGTCTCTTACGAAGATTGATTATATATTACTGGTAAAGAGATCAACTTCTCTTCAAACGTTCCTCGGCAACCTTGTGCTAGCGAGAGGTGTGCCAACGAAGTGAAAAGCCACTGCGTTTCATCATTCGTCTGATCCACTCTAAACTGATTTTAGATGATATCCTAGGTATTTTGAAGCTCTGAAGCGACTTAGAAAGTTCCATAGTCGGAAAAAAAAATATTTTTTTAATAATGCTGATGGATTTTTCATTAATTTTTTTCAAGTTATATTTTTTGGGGGAAAAAAGACATTCGAAACAATGCAGTATATGCGTTTTTGGTTGTGTGACAACTTAAGAATGCGTGTTTAAAGAAAATTGGATTCCTGAATTACAACTTTACTCCGTTGTCATTGGTCAGAGTTATTCTGCGAAGTTTAGTCACTAGTTTAGATAGGTGGGGGGGGGGGGGGTACAAATATCCCTTCGGATAATGGAAGAGTTCTTAAAGGCCTTTTCGATCGGGGATGCAGCTGTCGATATCAGGTGGAGATGATACGGTTTATTCTCTCACCCATAGGTTATTACAGCTTTTTCGGGCCGAACAGCATGGAAATTGACCCTTAAACGCAAACTTGGATAGACAGTATGGTGCTGGCGAATTATGACCAAAGTAGTCGAGACGCCATTAAAAATATTCGGACATTAGTGCTACGGTTTTTAGCACTACGAATGATAGCCATTATTTTCACTTTGTCTCTAGATAAAATTGCTTTCTTTTTTGATAATGCTTTTATGATGTCGACCTTCATACTTATATCGCAAGTATGAAGTATTTACGGTATCAGTATCGTAAGTAATGAAAGTTTACCGTTTTCTTTGGAAATATCCCAGATCTGGGACATTGCTTCAAATTGAAAGTTCCATTTGTCGGTTTGCGTTATCGTTGATGAAGGTATAGTTTACATGTGCAGCTGTTAGAATACGGCAAGCATTCAATATAATCGCCATTGGGTAGTTGGTACAGCATTGTGTATTTCATTTGTCCAACTTTTCAGATCTATCCATCACCTCTGATGTCTGTTCACCCTGCCATTATTCTCTGTCGCTTTCTGCCATTTATACTCTTTTGTTATGAAATTTGTCTTAGAGCCATCTGTTAGTCTAGAACAGAGTCGCTCAAAAGTATGGCACGCTGGCCGGATTTGGTTCTCGACATTGTCTTACCCGGCTCACTCAAGAATTTTGAAAATTGACTAGTAAAATTACACATCTTAGTGAGAAAATAAGAACTATAACTTTTCGACATCAGTGAGTTTCAAGGCTATTCCACATATAAGCATGCACTCTAACGTTTTCATATGCTGTGCACATGTGATGCAGGTGTTTGGAAATAATTTCTGAAATATTAAATAGTAAAAGTTTTTTTAATGATATTCATAATTAAATGTAAATTCAAAAACTATTTTCATTAAACATAAATGCCGCAGTTTATTTTTTGTGGAAGACGCTCTGCGTCTTCATTAGCCATTGCTGTGCAAAACAGTAATGCTTTTCTTACGTGGCCCACGAAGGCTTAGAAAAATCTCCGTTGGCCCTTCGACACGAAAAATTGAGCGCCACTGGTCTCGGAAACTGGTTGAAATTCAAACTCGCGTCTCTACGTGCGTTGCGCTTTCATTGCATTTTTTCGGTGTCCATTATTACGTTAATATTTGATTTGTGTAGCTTGAAACACTTCCTCCTTTCCAACAGCAGCATATATAACACTGAGTTGGCGATTATTTTGGATATTAACTCTTCTGAGCTTTAAATTTTAAGCTACAACAATTTGTAGTCAAGGCGTAGTAACTTTTTTTTCCCCTCCTCCTCTTCCCTCTGGAACAGTCTGGAAGTTCCAGAAAATCTATTTTTAAATATAGTCTTAGTAATGGCCGCATGGTGCAAGAAAGCCTATATCTTATGCTGCACCAGACAAAGAGAGAGAGAGAGGGGGGGGGGAACAATAAAACAATGATAAAAAAATAATAATAATAAAAATAAATAATTAATAAAAGAAAAGGAAATTAAACCTATCATCCTATGCGCTTCCCTGACCCGAAGGTACTATCCAGATGACCTTTGAATTTCCCCAACCGTCAGCCATGTAGGCAACTTATTCCAGTAATTTATAACTCGCTGGCTAAAATACAACTTCCTGCAGTCCAATCTAAACATTTCCCCCCCGTAACTTGAATTTATGTCCCCTAGTTCTAGCATCATTTATAACCTTGGAAAAGTTCGTCCTCATTCATTTTACTGATGCCTCTCAGAGCCTTAAACACCTCAATCAAATCTCCTCTAAGGAGTCTAGTTTCCAAACTCTGCAACCCACATATTCGAAGTCTTTCTTCATAAGGACGCCCTTTTGCCGATCTCACCAGGCGAGTTACCCGTCTTTGCACCCTTTCAAGAAGCTCGATGTCTTTCTTTAGGTACGGTCTCCATACTTGAACACAGTATTCCAAGTGTGGTCTAACAAAAGCCTTATATAATGGGATTATCACGTCCCTATCTCTACTTGCAAAAGTTCGATAGATCATCGATAGGACACCATGGGCCTTCCTTGCAACCTGTTTACAATGCTCAGAGAATTTCATGTCTGACTGTATCGTAAGTCCCTTTGCTCCAGTACTGGGTTTAGTTGAACTCCACCAAGTGAATAAGTTATTTTGGGATTACTGTTTCCCAGGTGTAATACCTTACACTTTGTTGGATTAAAGCATAGCTGCCATTTTTCTGACCATTTCTAAAGTCTATCTAGGTCTCTCTGAAGAAGCTCAGCTTGACAGTGATCATTAACTACTCTACCAATTTTAACATCATCTGCAAATTTAGACATCACGCCCTCTATCCCTTCATCGATGTCGTTTATGAAAATTAAAAACAGTGGTCCTAATACTGTTCCTTGGGGAACTCCACTTCTTACATCAACCCAATCTGAGGAATAGCCATTTATCACAACCTTCTGCCTCCCGCCCTGAAGCCATCCTGCTATCCATCTAAGGATTTTCCCAGGGATTCCAACCTGTTCCAGCTTATAAAGCAACCGCTCATGTGGGACTGAGTCAAAAGCTTTGCTGAAATCTAAATAAACAATGCCGAAATTATTCCCTAAATCCAGCTCGTGAGTGGCCCTTTCAAAATAGCGAACCAGATTTGTTAAACATGATTTTCCCTTTACAAAACCATGCTGAGTATCCTTGAGAATTTCAATTCGATCCAAATGATCCTGAATTCCACCCTTGATCATTGCATCCATGATTTTCCCTACCACTGAAGTCAGACTGACAGGTTGATAGTTTCCCACTTCACTCTTAGAGCCATCCTTATGTATGGGAGATACATTGGCACTTTTCCAATCCAAGAGAATCTCCCCAGAGTCTAGTGATGCTCGCATAATTAGCCTCAATGGTTCAGTGCACTCGCTTGCCGCCTCCCTTAAGATTATATGGTATATTCCATCAACCCCACGAGTCTTACTGGCCTGTAGGCTCGAAAGTTTTTTCATTAAATAATCTTGCGAAATTTCAACATCATTAATTACATATTTTTCAACTTCGCTCCCACAATTTCCTCTTGCCACAAAAAGTGGTTCATTTGTAAATATCGATGCAAAATAACTGTTCAGTTCATCTGCAACGGCAGCTCTTGTATTTAATACTATCCCCTTTCCCTTACGTAAAGGTCCGATCTGGTTTGTCCTGCTGTTCTTGGCATTTAGATATCTGAAGAATTCCTTATCCCCCCCCCCCCTTTGCTCTGTTTCCTAGTGCTTTTCATAAACTGCCTTTGCCTGTCGAACCTTTTCTGTGGCTCTTACAGATCTTGTAGCTGTTATAAGCTTCAGTACTTTTTATTGCTCTGTAACCTTTCCGTGCCTCCTTTTTCTGCTCAAGTAATGTAGCAACTTCACTATTCATCCAACTTGGAACCCTCCTCGTAGAGTACTTTTCTAATGGTAAATACGCATTCAAGGCTTCTGTGATTAATGTTTTAAAAGGTATACCATAATTCAACTGTATTTGGTGCCTTAAGTTATTAATGCCAGGGAAGAGAGCCTATAGAAGGAACTGAAGTTATAATTCTGAAAACAAATATACATTCTGGATATATATATTTATATATATAAACTTTTTTTTCTCCCTGGTTATTATCTGATTATATCGTTATTATCTGATTCAGCGATAAAATGAAATGATTTTGTCTTTTCTGCAACCCAAGTTTCAAAGGCAGTGGTTTTAACAGAATGGCGCATCTCTCTCTCTCAAAGTTGATTTTGGTCTTATTGTGGCAACACTTCTGAAATTCTCATTTCCAGGAGGCACAGATTACCTGTATACTTTGGTTACCTTGAACTAACACTACCAGATGTCTACTTGTGGGAGATGGTTAGAGGTAAAATTTTTTTTTGGAATCTGGAACCAAGAACTCTGCAATATCTCGAAAAAAAATTATTTTATACGAAATACCATTAGATATCATTGTAAAAATAATTTTTTAGCATAAAAGAAAGAACTCGAAGATTGTTTTGAATTTGAACGCATACTACGATGAAAAGTAGCGAGCTAAGTAAATCTATTTTTTGCTATTTTATTTTCGTTCGTACTGTACGAAGAGCTTAAAGGACAGTAATAAATATTATTTATGGAATTCACGAATTAAAAAGTGTATATTTTGCAGTTGTTTACAAATACGAAATTAAAATAATCTATTAAAATATCGTTCTTTACAAGAATGTAATTTTAATTTAATCAAACAATAATAAAATTAAAATAAAATCGTTGCATGATAAGAAGCTCCGTATTTGCATAAAAGTTATTCTTCCCCATCTAATTTGAATCAGTGTGCCGAGTACGAAATCCGAAAAAGAACTGCATTGATTAAATGGAGGAAGGGAAAAAACTTAAATGTACTGTTGTAATAAACTGGGATATTTTGCCTGATTCTTGGCGTTTTTCCTCCTTTGTGATATCCACTTCGTATTGCTGCTGTCTAAGGCATTTTAAAATGCAGCTGTTAGTCCTTTCTTTACGTTGTTCACTTATTTATTATTATAAGCCTTCTTACTTCTGATAGTTTCTAGCGGTTTAATTTTACAAAACCACACCGAGGAGAAGCAGATTTCAGTTTTGAAACTGCAGTAAAAATGGTCTTCTTATTGTAGAATAGGTGCATTTTGGCAGATGTTATGACTAGTAGCATTCTTCCGTTTTACCGCGTATTGCATTAGGCTGTGCCATGTTAATTAATTAATTAGTAGCTGTTTTAATCCAAGACTAACAAAAAAAAATTCTGGAATCTTAAGAGTAAGGGGAAAAAAGTTCCGGCAGCCACATGAAGAAGATTACCGACAAGTGCTAATTAATCAGTTAAAAATAATCGCCTGACAGCTCGCACAAAAACATCATGGGAGTGTTACCGTACTACTCTGATGTGTTTTTCTTTAGCATTTTTTTCACACTGCCTTCCTAAGTCTGGTAATACAGCAACCTTTGCATGCTGACGACCGTAGTTCACTCTCACTATTAAGAGCAACATTTTTAATGGTACATTATCGCTTTCGTCTAACTTTTTGGAGGTGGGAAGTAGTTTAATCAACCAAGATAAACGTTGGACTCTTATGTAGGTATGAATTTCTAGAAAACACTACTAAAATTAAACAAAAAAAAATCTTAATTTTCTTTTTTTCTTTTAAATCGGGAACTTACTACTTTTTAGGGTTTTATGTGCTCGCAAAAACCCTTTTGTTATGCAGAAGTAAAATGGATAATAAGCAAGGTACTGAAACGTGATTATTATCCGTGTAATTTCTTCTTCAGTTCAGTAGTTGTAGAATAACATCTCACTTTTTAATAAATACTCAAGGTATAAT
Source organism: Mastigoproctus giganteus (assembly GCF_048544385.1). NCBI lineage: Eukaryota > Metazoa > Arthropoda > Arachnida > Uropygi > Thelyphonidae > Mastigoproctus > Mastigoproctus giganteus. Next base: position 86,751,114 of record NC_143588.1, on the reverse strand, counting down.
GGGATGAGTTATTGGTACTCCGGAAACGAGGTGGCAGAAACTTAAAATACATGGACAGAGTAATTTTTCGCGAAAAATTTTGCTCTGTTTTCCCCGGATTGTCTTCGAAGGTAACAAATTTTGTACCACTAGATTATTTCAGCTTTCCTTATTCAGAGAAATAAAATGGACAAAAGCGATAGCTCAATGAACAGCCACATTGGACTTCACGAAATATGCATACATAGGGGTGGAGCCTCCGCAGCCAGGTGGGCAGGAGCGACAGTGCGTAGCACACGCTTCTTGATTAGGCCGGGGTTCGAGCCCGTGACCACCAAATACGGAGGATGCAGAAAGGTCAGGGAATGACCACCGCATATCCCCGGAGCAATATGACCTTAGTTGCTAATGCTCCTAAAAAACAAATAACAAGAACAAGCATACGTAGGGTTCTTCTCACATTTGGTAGGTTCGGATGGTTACTTTGAAGCTGGAATGCCTTAGTTGTGTTTGAATTACTCCACCAGTACGTTTTACGTTGATGTGAGCCCCAGGAAGATTTCTGAACGTATGCTAGTGATGAAGCTTGAAGGTTCTGAGTTTATCTGAATAAAAGTAACTGTGGCTCATTAAGTATAGACTCGTCTACCTCTAGACTTGTTCAATTTGCGAAAACAGAAATTTGATTCTCCCTAACCATTTAATGTTAAGGACCTTGTAGCATTTTCTTATGAAAATTCAGAATCCTTGGTAATAGTATCTGGAATACTTAAGCCATCTGTTACCACAAAATTCTGTTTTCCTGTTATTCAATTCATTTTTTTTTTTTTTTATTTCACTTGCCACTATTTTTATTGAATATTACGTAGAGGTTTAATTATAAATCAAAAATTACTAATTTTTTTAAAAAAAATTCGTATTAAAAATTCGTATTCGTATTAAATTGAGCGAGTGTCAATACCACTTAAGTCTAACGTGGGTATGTCTGTCTGTCTTTAGAATGAATGAACGAACTCTGACGTGTGTAAAGAAGTGTATGATCAGAATAAAAAAAAAAAAAATTTCAAATTAATTCACAAGAAATTATTTTTAGTGTGGATATGTCGAATAAAGTGGAACAAAATATCGAAGTATAGATGAAGGGTAATTTTTGGTGGAGCATTTCGCAGAATAGCTTTTGAAAAGAATGCATTAACCTGAGAGCAGCCTAATATAATTTGGAGTTATATAACGAGTCAATCTCTCTTACCACCTCAATGAAACCACTAAGATCCAGAAATGGGGAAAAAAAGTACTTATTAACGCCTTTTATCCCTCTGTTAACGTTGCTAAACAGGAGAATAATGTATTCCAGTATAGTGTTCATTTTCACTGGTGTTATCTGTTGTAGACAAGTTCTGTATTTAAAATAAATTTCCCATGAAGTTTTGTTTAATTTAGTTGTAACTAAATTTCCGATGAAATTTAGTTAAAACGCAGATTGCTTTAACCCTGTAAAGGTCTCATTCCAACTTGGCTTAACAGCTTACGGAGAAAGCTGAAACCCAGTGATCCAAGATAGGAGAAAAGGGCAGCAAACTTATTTTTGCAGGTTTTGGCTGTTCAAGATTTTCTTGAAACAGAAAATAGTAGTTATTGAAACTCGTTGCTTAACGACAGCTTGCAGTGACTATTTTCAATAGGCTGCAGTTTATTGGATACTAAATAAGGATGTGAAAAGTCGAATTTAAGTTGGTTGGATGAACTCGAATGTTCCATTACAGTTCATAAATAACCCAGAACAAAAATGCGAAAATAATTATTGCATCGTGAACAATAAAAATATTTTAACAGAATACGAAAGAAACTGGAAGATTATATAAAAAGCCTATAGCAAATGAAACGCTTTTAAACTAGTAGTGCCAATTTGAATTACGCATTCCTTTTACAGAAATACTAATTCAGCAAATTGGTGTAAATAGCGATGTTCGTGTCTGTCCCTCTCATGGGCCCACAAGACGGACGTTGAATCCGAGATAGCATTTCTCAGAACAGTTTAATCTTTTATTAACGTGTACTACATAATGAAAGTGCCAAATGCGTGCCCTCTCGCTCCTTGGTTATTACAGAACTCTTATAAGTAGCTTCTGACTTGTGGGATGAACGTATTTATTGTTTATTATTATTTTAGGTCAAGCGAATCCCCGAAGTGCTCATAACATTGCCTTTATCCAACTTCATTAGCTGTGTAAATAGGCTCTAAACGTGGAAGGAGACATTCGGTCTCTTGGAGTTTCTGGTTCTTAGTATCATTGTTCCTGCTGTAGTTTTTATCAGTAGGCAAGAGCTTACTGTTTATTGTCTCGGTCTTTTCATCTGGGCGTTACAGTGAAAAAGCACAGCTCGGGGTACACTGTTTTATAATAGCATTGACAGTTTAAAAAAAAAAAAAATTAGTCGGTTCACATTTTTCGACGCAACTAATCCTCGCGAATTAATTTGCAACTTGGAGACTGAAAGCAAGATATTTTGTAGACGAAGTAAATAGCATCCTCTTGGGCAATAGGATCTCATTAATGAGCTCGAGCAATTCGAGTAAGTATGAAAGTGTATGATCTATGAAGGTGTGCCACATTCTGTTTCCGCTGTCCGAGGAACTTCTCTCTCTTTAGACGGAACAAGCGGGGTGCGTGCGGAAGCAGCAGACGTCTTTTACAGCGTTCTTTACTCAGTGGAGAACGCTATTGGGTAGCTTTCGCAACTGTCAGGTGACTCGCGGTAATTGCAGGCTGTTTTTTGCAGTGAGTACAAGATGAAGTCGTTTTAAAAGAAGTGTTATAAGATAAGTAAGAACTGTAAGCAGGGGAAAAAATAGATGCACTGTGGAGCAGTGTCTTGTCTCGGTATTCCAGCATACTTAAATCGTGCGTTTTTTCCCTACCAGATTTAAATAGCCTGCTAATGATTGTCACACAGAAGACGAGGATTTCTTGATTAAGAAGTTCTTCTAATAGCAAATAATCTCCTTGTTATTGCCTTACTTTTTCATGTATTCCCTTGATACCTTGCTCCTTTCCAACTGGACTAGCTTTTCACAAACAGCTGCATCATCGGACCGACTGTTCTTTGTTTTCATCCACTTTTTCCTCTCGTCTTTTTATATTTTATTACACTGCTGATGAACAGGAGGCCGAGTTCATGGTAAACTCAGATCAGACATTTTTGGTCGGCAGTATAGCTCACAGTTATACGACATTAAATGGCATTTGCCAGTGGGTTTTTTGTTGTTTCTGGAAGTGGTTAATGATATTGATTTTAACAACCTTGTTTCCCCCATTATTAGCTACAGAAATCGAAATTATCATCACAAAAGCAGCTTTCACAAAGTGGATGATTGTAGCCTATCTATTCTGTTAAGACACCCGCGCAGTACTAGAGACAGGTTAGAAAGATACGAGTAAGGTTCGTCAAAGAGAGAGCGGGGGGTGGACCAGCAAGCACTCGCTGGTGGTTCGATTTAGATCTAAAAGAATGGCAAGGAGCCGAAAGCTTCAGTTAGAAAAAGTAGCGTGTAATTGTGAAAATGGCTGATTGGAAAAATAAAAAGACAGTGATGAACAAGCCAGAGAAATCGTCATTGGCAGACACTGGGAGGTTTCCATCGCTGATTGGACAAATGTGTAATCAAAATTGACAGACGTCAGTACTTGGCGAAATACTTACTAGTCGCTCGCTTCTGTCCCACAATTAAATTTAATATTTTAACCGTGATTTTCCATCAGCAATTCGAACTTTTAATTTAGGGTGACCTGATATTGTTAGTCGACGTGGGTGCCTCGACTGCTGGACAGGAAACACATTTTAAAATGGACTAGTGTTTCTCAGACTGCCCTGATCAGAGTTTACTTCAAAGTTCTCAATGGCCAAGTCACAAACTAGCACAGGGCGGGGATGTTATTGTGCCATGTGTACTGCGACACCACAGTCTGAGTTTGTCGTTCATATATTGAACTAAAATTCTGTTACTGGTTCCGGACGACTTGGTTATTATTAATGATTTGTACGTCTCGTTTATACGAAATAGTTCTTTCGAAAAATACGGTACAATGAATAAATGTATTGGTTTATAAATCAAATCTATTGAAATACAAAGAAATAAAAACTGTGCGTGAAAATCATGAATGGTTAGTACTGGAATGAACAACTTTGGTTTCCTCAGTCGTGTTCGAAACTGATTACCAAGAACACTGTTTCTAGTGTTTCCCCCATATTGATAAATCCTGTAAAGGAAGGAATTAATAAGGACAAACAACTTGGCTAAAAGAATTTGGAATTGTACCCGCTGCCCTTTCCACATTTCTGAATGATCATCCTCTGTACTGTATCTTTTTATTTAAAAATAAATCATTGATGCTCAATGACGTAATCTATGGAGCGACGAATTTCATATCCCCCCCCCCTTCATTCTTTTAGTGGGGCTAAAAAACGTTTAAACTAAAAACATGAACAGCATGTTTGAGACCGTAAATTAAAGCGGCCTCGCCTTTTCATCATTCCTTTTGCTCTAGAAACATTCCCATAAGCTAATTCAACTTTGGTACAATCTGAAATCACATATTTTAAATTGTACTAAAATTGAATTTATGCACGGGGAGAAAAAAAGTTAAACATTAAATACAAAAATTAACGTATTAATACGTGAAAATTAACTAGTTATACTGTATTTCTGAATATGCAATTTACTAACAAAACAAAATCTGTACAGATATTTACTTTTGTAAATATCTGTACAGTTATCTTTCCTTTTATTTATTTATCATTTTATTTGAAGTCGATACTTTAAAGCAAAAAATAGTACCTATATATGTTAGAAAAGTGCAGAACTCATTTGAACAGATAGTCTCTCTCTCTCTCTCTCTCTCTCTCTCTCTCTCTCTCTCTCTCTCTCTCTCTCTCTCTCTCTCTGTGTTTTTTTCCCCCTTTCTTTAACCCTTAACTGTACACCCATAAGGTTTCAGAAACAAAATACAAGGTATGGCAGTTAAGTCCCGGACCGAGCCTGTTACACGTATTTCGAATGACGTAGAGCCATTATGCAGTACACAGTAGCAGCTAACTTACGTTGCCGTTTACAAGAATATTTGCGTATTGCGCTCACACAGTCGTGTTATAGCTATTTAAATCTAGTAAATGTGACTGAAACCTGCAAATTGGTGAAAATTATATGATAATGCTGCTCTATTTCGCTTTTCCACTGTTTGCAAGATTTCAGGATTAGAGACACGATGGGCGATGTGGACGTCCAACCACTCCTCGAACCCCGGAAAAAGTCGAAAAAAGTTCGCATACTAATTGCATCTGATCATCGAATGACTCTTCGAATGGAAGAACAATCTCACATTAACAGAGAAACAATTTGTTCAATTCTGATTTGGGGTAACGGAAAATCCACGCTAGTTTTGTTCCGCAATGTTTGACTGACGAACAAATGCTGCTCAAACTTGAAGCATGCGAACAGCTCATTAAAGCTGTTGACGATGATCCACTCGTTGATTGGTTGATTGATTCGAGGAGGAATGGCGACAAACACTCTTAGAGATACAAAAAATTTCTTTTTGAAACGTTGATCACTTTCTTCGACAGAAGAGAGTCATTCACAAGGAATTTCTTCCACCAGGTAAGGCAGTGAATAATGAGTACTGCGCACAAGTTTTTGATCATTTGGTTGAGTTCACTGACTGAGGCCTCAATTTCGAAAAACAGGGACTACTTGTTTCCCAAAATCCGATCCATAGGCGTGTGAATCTGATGTTGTTACTGTGGAGGACATTAAAAGAAACGTAACTAACGAATTGGGGAAAGTCAGTTCAGATGCGCTTAAAAAAAGTTTCCAACAACTGCGCGATCTCAATCGTATGTAGCCGCCGCCCAAGCCTTTGAAAAATATTAAAAACTTTTTTTTTTTTTTTTTATTGATTCATTCCTGGAAATTAACTGTCAAATCCTGTATTATATTTTCATCCCAAGAAATGTCACTTAAAAAATTAATATCAAAGAATGTTTATTTTATTTTTTAACTTAAAGCTTTAAAATGCAATAAAATACTTGCATAACCTTTCGATAAAAAGACTAAGTTGATGTAAAACCCTTACAAAAAAATCACTCCTTAAAGTAAAAAAAAAAAGAAAAAGAAAGTAACAATCAAATTTTACTTTATCCCTTAGTTTTCTACATTGGAAGGGTAACAGGTCTCCACATAAAAAAAAAAAAAAAAAAAAAAAACATTGATAGACTGTTTTTCCAGACACGGAGGATGAATACGAGGGTTTTTTTTTTTTTTTTATTTATTTCTAAAATTTGATTTATAGATAACCTTAATTCCACTAATTCTAGGATTCTAAGTGCTCCATTTTCACGGTTTGCCAAGTTAATTGCCAAAGTTCTATTCTTTAAGGAAACGTTTTGTTTGTAGATTAGAGATTTTCTTTAGTGTGAGGATAAATGAAACTTCTCACAAAGCGAGGAAATTTACACTGAAATAATCTGTATGTTTGCTAAATAAAAATAAAAATTTTGTTTACAATTACGTGGTACCAGATTAAATATATATATTAAATATAAATAAACATATACCAATGTATTAAATATAAATACTTTGGCCATTGAGAAATTGATATACTACGACAAGAATTTTAGTGTACAGCAGCAATGTTTAGATATGGAAAATACAGGAGAATATTTCATACAATAACCGGAATGTATATCGTTCTTCTTAAAAGGCTTGAAGAAATTATAATCCAGTGGTGTCAGTATTAAGAACATTAAGATATCTGTAGGGGGGCATTTCTTTTAGGACGGGGAAGGACTCCGTATTTGCAGTTTTCGACAGCTCTTAATTTACGCTGTCATCACCTGAAACCAAGAAATTGTTTTTATTTGTGCGCGCTCGCCGATTACTCAATTGAATAAATCAGCACATCACAGTAGTTTAATTGTAGACAGAAATGTGGATTCTGCAGTGTGATACCGAAAATCTAAGGCATTCAACTTGGTTTGTCTTATAATTTAGGCAGGTTCGTAATGGTAACAACGTGTATCTTAGTATGCCTTCTGAAACAACGGCCATAATGTAGCCTATTCAGCAGGGACGGACAGTCTTTTCTTGCACCGTACCACATATCAGGAACTGATCCAGAAACTACCATAATCAACATCCCTTCCCCTCGTTACCGATCTGTGCCCTGGTGGCACCAATGTTTTTGCTAACTCCATAAAGAAAATTTATGCCAAATGCTTGTGATAAAAAAATATATTAAAACTTTACGTTTATAAAATTTAAAATTTGTTCCGCAAGATTGAAAGCTAGGGCATTTTTTTTTTCTTCCGGCAATAAAAGTGGTGTTTAAACTGTATGTGGTGTGTAGCTTCATTTCTAATTTTAAAAGCAGCTGTATAACTTCTTTGCGTATTGTATTTATTTATTTCACATCAGGATACGTGCCACTAACAAGACCTGTGCTATACAGATAGGACTGTCTAAGCTAGGGCAAGAGGTGCATATTACCGACCACTACGCCCGTAATGATAAGTATAAAGTGACCAGTTTTAAATATTGTGCGAAAGTAAAGTAAAGTAAATTAAATGCTAAGTTAAATAAAACACTTAAAACCCCCACGTTAAAAGCAAAATAATGATACTTTGTTTACTACGAATATATATGTGTTTGTCTCCGGGACTGTTGTAGAAAAAGAACGCTACACTACGAAACTAATGCAGTAAATAATTGGGAGTTATACTTGGCAAAGTGCGATTCTGTTCCCGAATACCCAGACATACGGTAACAATCATATAATGAAGAGAACGGAGGGTGAGACGTGAGCATTTTGGAATTCACAAGAGCTGATATTCCCTGAACAAGTTCATATGAGTTCCTGTCTTTATTAACTTGTCATCGATTGTGGATGTGTCACTCTTCCTTTGGTAGCTGTGTGAGAGCGTCTCCTTGGGCAGGCAGTCTTGCGATTGCACTTCTTGAATTGAGTATCCCTTTATTTGGATTGTTAGGGGTTTTTGTCTTGGCACTCAAATAGCAGAATCGCACTTTGCCAGTTAGTTTCACGGTGTAATTAGCGTTCTTTTTCTATAACTAGAAACTGAGCTTGCAACGCAGACAAATTTGCTTATACAGTATGTAATTTAATTGTTGGGTGGTTCTGTCGGTGAGAAAACCACATTAATGTGGCTATTGAATAGATGGATATCGGAAAAGCGTTTTCTCGAGGAATTGTTAGGTTAATTAGTAAATGAGAAACGGCAGTTTCTCATTTACTGGATTACATATACAGTGATGAGTTTTTGTTAAAACTACCAATAGTCAGAAGGCCGGCATTTCAGTGTTTTGTGCTGTAGTAAACCTGTTTTGGTTGTGGGCATTGTGACTTGCATCAGTTTGATTGCGTCCATAAAAGTGGTAACTGTGAAACCGTTAAAATAAGTGATAATGTTCTTTTTAAAATTCTTATTTGTATATTATTCGAAATAATTGAACCTGCATTCAGCACAGAACCTCCCAGCTTTTTTCCCCTCGGGAATCCTAGTGCATAAGTACGTACACACACACTGAGTGTCCTTGGTTCAAGCTCGCCTGACTGATAAATACATTTTTGGCTCAATGGAACGAAACGTAACAAAAGATAGTATGGAAGAGGACCTTAATATTTCCATAAGGTAACTACGATTTTTTTAGAAGTGTTGCGGCCCTCTTCCATACCACCGTTTGTTATATTATCTTTATATAATAACTCAGACAGGAAATCACCAGATGTTTTATTAAAATTGATACGAACTGGAGAATATCACAGAAATCATCATAGTATTTAAGAAGATACGATTTGCACTATCAGAATTTCTAAATTAATTTTAGAGCTATTGATTGCTTCATAGGAAACAATCAGTAGCCCACCGTACTGTCGCAGTAATTAATATTACTATTTGTGCCACTTCTACCAATCTTAGCATGGGATGTTTTTACATTCTCTATTGGACAATTCTCATTCCCTATTGATCATTATAATCAAAAACTCTTCCTGCTGATCTGAAGGGATACTCAGCTAGATTGCTGCAAAAGCAAATGGGGGAAAAAAAACGAATGCAGTCTTTTGACCTTCAACTTGTCTCAAAAGGACCAATAGAAAGTACGCTAATATGTGCCACAAAAACAGTATTAAAGGCTGCCGTGCGAAAGTACAATCAGCAAAAGTACGGTGGAATGAAACTATACAGAACAAAAAATCAGCAAAATAAAACTATAATTGCTTCCACAGATAATATTCCGCAAGAGCAGTTCTTTATCTGTACTAAATAAGTTAACTAACGCCCAAGGCATACTTTAGTTGATAAAATGGCAGGTAAATACCGAAAATAGGGCAATACGTAATATGGCAGTTAAATACCGAAACTACTCATCACTGATACTTAAGTGTAACGGAGAAAATTTCATAGACCCAATTACAGTAGCGAACAGATTGGAGAAACTTCTTCCAGTGTCTGTAACAGAATTGTTTTCTCATCTCTGCATTACTCTTCAGATGCACAGTGAAAGAACAGAAAGAAACTTATCAGAAGAACAAGAGCAAACGAATTGCGCACTTCGTTATTAGGTAAAATTCTTCATGGCATGATTAAACACCTTAGTGAAATCATTAAAAAAAACTCCTCATCCTGTTCAGCAGTTTTTATAGAACAGTGCTTTCGAGACACCTGGTGGCATGCTACTCACCATATACTGACCATCAACAAATAGTCTATAGATGTAACCGAATGAAATGGCAACAATCATGCCAAGAACAAACGGAAAACAAATTATACCAAATCAAACCGGATCTAGAAAGTTGGATCATCAGAAAAAGGAAATCCTAGAGAAGTGGCCTTAGCAACTTCTCTAGATTTACTTGATTTTATTTCGTGCCGAAACCCTCCACAAAGTGTTAGACTTGCAATACAGTTCAATCGGCTCGACACCGTTTTGTGGTATGGTTTTTAAAATCTATACTTCAAAGGATTACGCCAAGTGTATCCAAGTGGGCATCGCGGGAGTGTAATTTAATTGAATGTGGTTCGAACCAGAATGACCAGCTGTAAACTCCTCTAACCTATGTTTATTGTGCTGGAGTATAAACAGAAAATACTGTATATATGCTACACTGCACTGCTATGATACCTGGTACATTGTCACTATTGCAGAAGATATTCCGACCAATCAACCAGTACCGAGGGCCATGCATTGAGAACCGCTGCCATATAGGAAAGATTATCGTAGCGACCATTAAACAAACCTATTTGTTAATCAGTAACTAACACTTATCGAGTAAGTTTCTTAATCCTATTGTAGAAATTTTCTTGCACGTATATTCAACTTCCCCTAATCCTTTTAATTCCAGTAGTACAAAACGTGTTAGCCAAGAGTAGCAGTCTTTTCAAAGGTAAAAGTGATATTTTGCAAATTACAGTTTTCATTAATACAACAAATATTTGTTACGTTTTAGCAAATTTTTTGCACCCGAGTTTCTTATATTGCAGTTAAACTTCTTCGTCCAGCGTTCCTACCACTAAAGTCAAGAAATTAATTTGTAGATTAACTTCATTATGCTTAATCTTGTCGAACATTCCGTGATTGTGAAGCAATTCGTTCCATTACATAGGCGGTGAGTGAGTAATGTAATCTTCCCTTTGCTGGTATGTGTATGTACGTATGCAAATCGGTTCTTTCGGAACCAGAAACGGCATCAAGCCGAAAGCTGATCGCGGCAACATCTGTGGGATTTGCTAGTCCGGGAGAAGCTCATTAGACTGTAAAATCTTTTTACGTACTTGAGTTGGGAATATATACTGTTATGAAGGGATATATGCAGTTATGATGTTTAAATTAGTTTTATACCAGTGACAGACACGCAACCCCACTCGGAAGTCGCGAAACAGTTTGAAAGACACTGCTGTAGAGAGAGAGAGAATGATCGCTGGTTACTGAGAATTTTTCACAGACTTCATTTATTTAAGAAGCACTAGTGGGCGAAATATTGGCCAGACAGAAATGTGATATGCTCGTGGTCATCCCGATAGAAGAATTGTTTAGTTACTTGTTACAATTAGCATACACTAACCACTAGTATGTTCTATCTTGAGACCATCCGCAGTACTTTATACTTAAAAAGTGTTGTGCAATAATTCTGATATTAATTCAGAAGTAAGTATGTTGTTTATCATGAGAACTTAATTTTTAGAAAGATAATGGAACTTAAATTTAAAAACAACAACAAAAAAATGTTATGTTTGTACTCCGGTACACGACTACACAGGTAAGAGGAATTTACGCTAATCACTTTAACAAGATTTTAATCATTAACCGTATTTAACAGTCATGTGGTCTCAGACAACGGTCAACTCAAACGCATGTGCTACTGTACTGACTACTTGCCTACGTCAGGCCCAAAATAATTCCACAACTCATGTACAACGAACTTAAAACAGAGTTTTAGGGAAGAAGATTCAATGATTTCATAGATTCTTTCGAGCACCACCACTGCCGTTCTCTTAACGTCTACATGGGAAGGACGTGTTTTAATATTCCGTAAGACTTCGTTTTGTTTCCGAATAAAGTGTTAATCATGCAACGTCCTAAAAGTGAAGAAACGAAGAGGAGATTGGAATTCCGTTATAAATTCTCCTTGCAAACATTATCACTTGCATTCGCGATTTGATGTAGCACCTTCCATGAAACGACGAATCTCTATTAATGACGAGATAAAAACTCGCTCACCTGGAAACGAATATTTATAAGGTTTTCGGACAGTTCCGTTAATAGCATTCACTGTAGTATCGATATATATGTATTTGTGGGTGGTTAATTGACATTGCATTTATATAAAGGAGATGCTGTTTGAAGATTACTCCAGTGTGCGAAAGCTATTTCGAGAAATTATCGTTTGTATCGGAAATGCGCTTTAAGAATGGGTTACTTGACACTTTCATTTTGCGGTCTCCTTCTGAGATACACCGATGGGATCATAGGGAGCAACACATTTATAGAATACGAACTACGAAAATACCTCCCGTCAATAACCTTATGTTAACACCCACTGCACGTGGCGTGTAATAATCAAATAGCGGTGACGTCACTTGTTAAGAGATGGCATCGTCTAGTTGGAGGTTGCTGACAGGTGCTTCCGTAGACGAGAACGCACGAAGGGGCTGCTTTGTTAGCAGGTAGAGCCTCACAGATGATGTCAGCGTGGCGAGCGACAAGAAAAACGCTCTGTCAAGAACGGCCGGAAGAGCACGCTGTCGAATCATGACCACTGCACACTTACAAGGGTTGCGAAAGAAAGACAGCAGCAGCACCCAGCTGTGTCCAGAGGCAGAGGAAGGTCAGTTGAAATGACAACAATAAACTTTAAAGGAAAAACAAAGCAAACCTTCACTGCAGCGGCACACTGACCTCGGAATCGGAGAGAATTTATATAAATTTCAATTATCAAAATGGCAGTCTTAATAAACGTACGTACTTTAATTCTCTTACCGTTGTCAACAGATATTTATCTTCGTTACAAAATCAAACTGCCATAATTTTTCTCGCACTTTCCGCTGTTATTGCATCCTACTTTTGTTATGGCTTTCTTACTGTCCATTCGGATTCTCCAGTTTAACATAAATGTATACCTTATGCCCTTTTCTCGATCCGGGTATCGTTGATTTATCTAGAAATTACGTCGTCAGAATTGCGTAATGTTTTTACACTACTGTTAGTCCTCTGTTCCATTATGGTTTTTAAAATCTTCAGACTTCTTTTCCTTATTTTTTTATTTATAATCTATTTCGTCGACATTTCTGCTCAATGAAGGAGGCAAGCATTTTTCTTGTGGGTCTGTATAAAGTTTAGCTACAGGATTAAAGCCTTCTTAGAAAAAAGAATCGGTGTTTTCAGTTGATCCACTAGTATACTGTATATAAAATTATGGAGGAAAGTCTGCATTTGCAAAAGGCGTTTTTGATTAATTAAAAAAAATTAAACCGGGAAGGTGGCCGATACACCAATGTTAGGTAGATCTCCACCTGTACCCGTAATGATTCCAACAGAAAATATATTTCGATATTCTTCGCAACCGTTTCAATTCTACCTTATGCAATCCTCGTATATTACAATGAAATTGAAGGAACTTAACTTTAGAATTTATCTTTCTGCTGCAGTATCATCGCAGATTAGCTTGACATCTAGATCAAGCCAGATGATTAGCTTGATTTAGATGACAGATTTTGGTCTAATCAAGTAGCAGACAAGTAATCTTTACACTTATGTTTGTTGTGACATTGGGTACCACATAGCATGTAAACAAAAACTGGAATTTGATTTAACGGGGAAAGCTATTTAACAAAGTTAAAATAGAAAATAAATTCCACGCGATATCACACAATAAATTACAAGTGTATCTTCGTGCTCATTGCTCCTGAAATGCAGTAGATGTTTTTTGAAAAATCGCGCATGTTTGAATTGGTCATCGTGGTCACATTGATCCAAGATTTTGAATACGTGTACTTGTTTTGTGGGATCATTTGTGGACAACGGCCTATGTAAGAAATCTTTTTCTAAACTGAAGAAAGTTATAATTAAAACATTTAAGGGGTTTTACTGCAAAACTATATCACTTAGTTTGCTGGTTGTGTGTTCGACTATGTTAAGGCTTATATTGAGGATACACAAAGCACCTGCATTTTACTGATTAGGTATTATAATCAGTGTTTAAGATAATCTGTTCGGGCAGTTTTGTTTAGGTTCTAGTATTCTGAAATACTTTTTTAAGTATAGTAATTTTGAAATAATGTATATACACTGATTACGTCATTGTTTACAGCCGTCCGAAGATGAATGCAGCGAATGACATGAAAGAGAAGTTACTTCAGGTGCTCCTGGCGCAATCCCAAAGTATGCTAGTCAGCTCAGGATGTCCCATTGACCAGGTACAGTGTCGCTCTTCCTTTAATGTTTTTTTTTTTTTAATTTGTTTATATATTTTTTTATAACTCTTGCTACCATTTTTGGTAGCTTCCAAAGTGCGACTACTCATCAGTGATTTGTTACTTCTTTCTTGTGCCGTTTTTAAATGTTAAATAATGAAGCCATTCTGTATATGTATACGAAGAAGCACAAACATATACATACTTACATTCCTGCAGTTATTGTTTCCCTTTCACCACGTTTTTTTTTTTTTAAAAAGAGTGCGCGATCATATTTCTCTCTTGATTTAAACTTAAAGCTGTAAGATGTCAAACCTGTGTGTGTGTGTTTTTTTTTTTTTTATCCGCTACTTCCCCTTCCTCCCTGACAGGATCGTGATTTTCGAAACTTAAGTGTGGCTGAAATTTTGTGGTAACGTACGTAGCCACTACAATGCATGCTGCATTTTCGAATCTGTAACTGTCACGTAAAAATGTGTGGCCTATTGCTAACTAAGCCCTGTAATATTAGCTGCTGTAAAAATAATGAAGTTGTACCACTTGCCACTAGTACCGAACTATAAAAAGAGGCGGGAAAAACTTTTTCTTTCATTTTAATTTTTCCCTTCTACTGAGAGTAGTATTATATCATAACAGGCGCTGACTGGCCAGGGTCGCTGAAGCGTCCTGGGCCCCTACGTCTGGGCATCACCATAAATGGTCGTCTTAACCAATGGTTTTAAACGCAATTAAAGAACAAGCAAACTTAAAATTTTGTTTATATTATAAAAAAGTTCTCTCGCTACCAGGAATTTTTTTTTTTATGGACCACCCCTTAAGAAGTTGCGTCCCTGTAGAGGGGAAAAAAATTGCAGCCGTTTCTGTATCATTGTAATATTCTAGACATTTAAACACATTGCAAGCACTAAAACAGTTATTCTTTTTCATAGCACTGTTAATGATATAATTGTCATTACGGTAGTAGGGGTTGGCTGCCGCAGAAAAATTGCGAAGGACAGCGTTACTTACTGGATTGGAACAATACAGAGATTGGAAATTTCGACATTATTGCGGTGTCAGCGATGTCGAAGACGATAGCTGTCAGCTGAAGCATTACATAATTTGTCATTCTTGCAAAATACGGTTTGAAATCGAAATCCATTATAACGAGAACTAATAAACTCGACAAAAAGTGTTATAACCGAAGGACTTTTTTCCCCCCTCTTTTTAAATAATAAATAAATTTTGCTTTACTTCAATTTATGGTTACATTAATAAACAGAGGGGCGTGGAATTAGCAATTAAAAGAATTAGCCAGTGGGGACGCCAAATTTATAGCCCCGCCCTTTTTTTTTTTTTTTTTTTGATACCTCCTTATAGGTATTTTCAGAAAACGGATGAATTAGCATCCTGCTATGCTAAATCCTTGCTTTTCCATTTTACATGCCGACCGGGCTAGCCGAGTGGGTAAAGTACCTGCCCGGCAACCCAAAGGTCGCGGGTTCGATTCCCGCCTCGGGCTTGGATCAAAGTACTGCAAAAACCTTGGGAGGTGCAATATGGCCACAGAAGCCGATGCGCCAACAACTACCAAATCAAAAAAAAAAAAAAAATCAAAATCCATTTTACACATTGATTACGTTAAACTGATTGTTTATTGAAATTTTTCCCATAGAAAAATAGGACATTGGGAGAAAATTAATATTGCAGTGTATATAAATGAAAAATGAAATTCACAGCAAACTTCATTTTCCATTTATACAATATGAAAACGATAATATGCTTCATACGATAAAAAAAAAAAAAAAAAGATATACGCGCACACAATTTCGACTATGGTTGCACCTTCATTTGATACACGGTAACCTTCAAAGCGTTACGAAAACAAGTCTAAAATACGTCTGGTTAAAATGTAAATGCCAGTCAAAAACACTACAATCTACAGAAGTGGTAGCAATACGCCCACGCTGAAACACTATATATATATATTTCCAGTGACAAATGAATCATCGAGAAGGTAGACTGCAATAATTCCCCGAACTGCGTGTCCCGACTCCTTTGGGGTGCGGCAAGATTAGGAAAAATTCCATTGGGTTCAATGGTAATCGCTCTTTAGGTGTGTGAGTATGGAGTCTAACTCCAAGTGTGATGCGAGTGACAAAGGCTGGGAGCCACTGGAGTGAGCAGAAATATCCATATTCACCGTACATTAGCCCCTCCCTTCGTGTACCGGAGGTGGGAGCAATAACTGGCGTTCTTTTGTTTAAGGAGATTCGACTGAACCGTGTATACGTTAGGGAAAAAATGCGGATTACAGGATAGTGGCAAATAAAATGGTCGCACTAAAATTTTAGTATCTGAGGAGCAAGACCGGATTTACTGAGTGCAGTTTCTCCAGTTCCCTAAGGTCTCGAGGGTTTCCGGACCAACGCCAACCACCCTCCTAGCCCACTGGCTGTTCAGGGGTGAACCTAAGGTTAATAAACAGATAATAATTACAAAGAGTAAAGTTTGTCAGCTTTTAATATTTATGTGCGCCAAAAGCCTCAGATCACCTGAGAATACCGGAGATGTCACTGGGAAAAGATGATCACACGAAAAAGGGCTACTAAGGGATATGGGAGAATGGAGATTCTGTTTATTTGGATAACGAAAAATGGTTATGTATGTCATTTGTGGTTGTAAAATTATTGAAGTACTGTAAGAGCAAACATATGCTGCAAAAAGTTATAGTTTCAGTGTTAAATATTAACTTTTTTAAACAGACATAGTAAAACCGGCTACCATAATTCTTACCTACCGCAAGTATTACTTGTTTATTGGTGTAATGGCAACAGACAGTGGCCTTAGATAAAGGTTGCAGATGAAGTGATTAACTGATATTCTTTGATTATATGTTTGGGAGAGCAAAATGCCAGTGGGAGTTTTGTTGACGTCCTTCTTAAAAATTGTACCACAAACATGAGTTACATACATGTAAGTGCTAAAGAGCTCTAAATTCAACTGCGTGAAGTTGAATTTAGAGATAATAACGGATTTGATTTACGGTTTTCACTTCGAGTTCGGCATCGACAGGTTACTCCGGTTTTCTGAGTTATTCATAAAAAAAAAAAAAAAATCTTTCAATAGAAAACAAATAAACAGAGAAACATTTAATTTCCAGAGCTAATATTAACACGTCATTGTCGTGAACGAATCGTAAATCGGACAAGAAAGGCAAGGGTAATGTTACAAATTGCAGTTGTTTCGAGAGAAACTACTCAAATAATATTCATATTCCTGTTTATACTCCGGGACCACACGGTCAGAGTAGTTCAACAGGAGAGAGAAAGAGAAAGAATACGAAAAACAGAACCGTATTTAGTAATCACGGTATTGAACCTTGGTCACTCAAAGCGCGTGTATTTATTCACCATCTTCCTCGACTTCAGAGATTCATTGGACTATTACCAATCGCAAATACCAACTAGGCCCCTCAAGATATTGGCTCTGCCGAGTTACAATGCAGCATTTGTTGAAATAAAAACTTTCTTTTTGTTATTTTAATAAATGTGAAAAGGCATCTTGAAATATAAATTGCTAGCTTTCTGATGCGTTGACAATATCATCCACCATTATATTCTACCGGAACAGACTACGAGATTAGTATTCCGTACGCAACACTGGGTCCCATTTCTTATATTCGCTGCTGTGTACTACGTTTTATATTTATTCTCCCCTCACCAATCGCTGTTACGCCAGTTTTTTGTATACATTGATCAACTGAGATCAGTATGAACGTGTGTTAATTTCTGCCGTTGAAATTCTGGTACTCTTATTACAAAGTTATTTGTATAAATAGTTGAACTCAAAAACATCGTAACCATAAACTTGCCTTATTTTAAAAAGTGTTTTGCGAGTTGGTACTCTTCGTGAGTAAAGTAATCATAAAATAATTGTTGTAAAGCTTATATACATCTTAAATATTACATCGAATTGAGTTGTCATTTTTTAAAGTGGGTAACGAGGGGTTTTTTTTTTTTTTTTTTTGTATCGATGAAACTAAGGCGATGAGGCGGCCGCTTAACTCAATACATACGTTGAATAGAAATGATTAATTTTGCTATCTCATCTCTCTTTAAACATCGGTCAGTGCAAATGAGACCAATGCTTTAGAGTGGTGTTTCCATCCTATAGTCCGCGGAATTTACAGTAAAACTTTTTTTGTTGTTGTGCTAGGCAATCCATGTAAAATTTACTTATTTTCGCTGATTGCAATAAAGATATTACCGGTATATGTATTTCAGTAGAGGTATATTTGAAAATTCAGCTACATTGTATGGAGTTTTTCAAGGACTTCCTCCATGTGCCCATTAGATGTGTACTTGGAAAACAAGCATTTCGTTACAGTCTGTGTGTGAATGTCTAGCTGTCGCATTTTAATAACTTCCATATCTACAAGTACTTCAGGTAATTAAATGAATTAAGATTAATTAGTTTATTTTCTTCTTTTTTTTTTTTTTTAGACACTGTTTTGATAGTCGATATAAAGTGGTGAGGACGTTCTCATTGACATCGTAATCTGTCCGTTACAATGATGACCCGTATCTCGTGATCGATTTAAAGAAAGGTTAGCGGGTGCGCGCACACGAATTCACGACCAATGAGTAGGTTATAATAATTATTGCCAAAGCAATAATTATTATTATTGCTTTGGCAAGTGTTTGCAATAGCACTAATATTGCAATGAAACGAGATGGACCTAATTGTTCATCTACCATTTTCATATAACAGTAATTGCTCATTTTAACTTTGATGATGACGATATAGATAAACGAGGCTTGATACTACTTTGGGATGTAACTTGGGTGCTTTTTTTGGAGACTACATAACTTTCACTTGTTCTCTGTGATGATGTAGATATGAACTGTCATTTTATTTTATTTCACTTTGGCTTAATAAATGGTCTGCTGCCCCCTATTTCCGGCACAACTTTAGTAATTATTCATTAGCCAACTTCACTTTTTTGGGTAGGTCCTGTGGGCAAAGTTGAAACTTAACTAACAGGGCTGCTCTTTAACCAGTGTCACTTCTTTCACCGCTAAAACACTGTCATAACTACAAATGTACCGACTTTTCTTTCTCCACCAAAGGCTCACTTATACGTAACTTTTTTCTTTCCTTCTTTAATCTATTGAAATTCTACCCGAGAGACTGAGGGCGAGTTTTTCTCTCTTTTGTGCTCACTCTTGTGAGAAATGAGCTCAGAGTGCATACCCTGTGAAATCTGGAGTCGTGTTCTGCCTGTAGCCTGGCGCTGACGCACCCAGCTAGACGGTTACTTGAGCGATAAGCCGTGGTCTGAGTAAGCGACACAGTCTGCTGGGGCCGGGATCTGATTGTTGATGTTGGGATTAGGCAGCCCCCCCAACTCGGAGAAGTCGGTCGTACGGCAGCTCTGAGGGAGAAGGCATGACTATGAATACATGCCACGGCTGGCTCATGAAGGAGGATTAACTCCAAGGAGAATTTTCGAAGTTTCTTGCGAAGACTTGACTGCAGCCCAAGTGTTTTGTCATGCATGAATGCCACCGGAGCCTCAACCTCGGCGCGCAGATATTGAGAACTATAGACTAATCACAAAGAATTAGACTGTTGTGCAGGAATTCCAAGTCGTGATTACCTGGCATGATTTGTCAGCAACTTGCAGGCAGCTGCACTAAGCCCTTCAAGGCGTTTTCTCTTTCTCTCTGCCTCCTGCCAAACTGGCGTAGCACTTAAGGGAAAAAGTAAAAGTGCTGTTTTCTTTAAAAGTTTTTCTGCAGTAAATTACTGTTATAAAGTTTATGCATTCTTTGAAACAAGTGAAGAAAGGAGTCATTACAGAGGAAATTTATGGAAGTTACGGTAAACCCCCCAGAGTAGTTGACTTTCGGAGAAAACATAAAAGCAAAAAAATTAGGAAAAGCCGTAAATAGATGGCCGTATAAAATGCTACCTCACTCTAGGTCTGCCATTTCTGCTGAGGTGTGAACAGGTACTGTTTCTTGATTAGTGTGGGAGAAAACGTTTGTTACTGCACATCCAGCATCACTTTAATACTAATTGTTTGTTTGTGCGGAATGAGTGTTGGATTGGATCAATTGGAAGACAAAAAAAACTAGAGCTTAAAATTCAACGAATAGCCAAGGTTGATTAGATTTTTTTTTCTTTTCCTGGTTTGCGGTTGTTTTTTTTTTTGTTTTTTTTTACAAGACCATTATGTTCATTAATAAAATTTCATAATATTACGTCGAAGATGAAATTGGAAATTAATATATTTTTTCTTGTTTTGTTTCGACAGCCTGATTTTGTCTGAAAGATTCTGTCGTTCACATTTCAGTGGAATATGCAAATATTTATTTTGTACTAAACAGAGAAGTGAATTCTATATTACTTTTCTGCTAAAAGTGATGTAGATTTAATTTCTTCTCTCCAACATGTGTACACATTCCACGAAGCACAAATGGAAGGAAATACAACGTGATTTCTTAACTTAATTTTACATGCGGTTACTTTCTGACGTCTGGTTAATGCACCATTTGACCGTTCGCGAAGGTTACTATTGCGTAGCCAGTGTCGGTTAGTAGCATGCATGTGTTACTATTCATGAGGCTCTATTAAAAACGCAAGAGGCATCTCTAATAGCCACACTGGTTGGAACCCAGCGAGTAATTCGCTCGCAAGACGCCCTTTAATATTGTTACGCTGCGAAAATCTGCGTGACGGAATGTCTCCAGCGTGCGCATCCTACCAAGAACAACAGGAGAGAATCGGCACTGTACTGATTTATGTTGTATTGTGCGCAAGTCGTTGTTACCTTTCCATTCATTGAGTTTCGAACAGTCGCGTTCACCTGCGAGTTTTCTGAATACCTCTAACTTCCGTGTTCGTTCGCTGCACCGTGTATCTGCACTAACCCACTTTAAAAAGGCGCTTAAATATCGTTAAAGTGTAGATTAGGTCCATTACTATGCATCTTCGCCCTCCCTTCTGGAGTTAAGCCGCTTTAGTCCTTATCCAAGTATCAGAGCAGATCAAATCCGACTCGAAACCCTCTTTTCCCGCGATCACGAACAGCGCAAGTATTTGAGGGGTATCTGTACGTCCCCTCCATTTTCTCCCCCACACTTCCGTATTACGTAATTAGGCAGCGATTACAACCGCAGATGCGGTTTCCTGTCCAAGTCTGACTAGGGCACGTAGCGGAACTTGTCGTCAGGGTGACATTAGCTTTCTTGTCTTCTAACGTAACGCGACGTCGTTTTCGGGTCGGTCGCCAAGAAATGATGACCAGGATAATTATTTATGCTTCGCTAGAGTCCGTAATTTCGCTTGTTTTCTGCATCCTTGCCGGTCGGAATGCCGCCAGTCGTGTTCGGTAGCCTTCGCGTAGGGGGAAAACATGAGTCTTCTCAGACTCCTACTGTTACATTCGTCCACTAGTTTCGTGGCTTTGCGCGCGCGCTGGCATCAGATCGGAGAGCCGCTGACAGAGCTCGTCGATTTTAAAGGTTTTCATCCTTTCAGATGCTTTCCCGGACCGAACTGTGCGCATACAAATGGCACGGATCTGGCATGTCGGTCAGTGAACTACACTCATGTCAGGCTGGAGTGAATGGTGCGGAGCCGTCACACTTGTAACGCTGTCCGGGAGGCCGTGTTCGGCGCTGTCACTCTTGTGTTCAATTGTCCGTGTAACGCCGTCCCGCCCCGCGTACACAGACCTTATTAAGCCAATTGGCGTTAAGCTAATCCCAATATTTCTTTGTTCGGGTCTGTTTGTCCTGTAGCAGGCGACCCAGCTTGCGTGCGATTGTGTTTTACTCCATTCTCCACCCCACAGTAATCACGCAACTTCTTTCATTCTGCTTTTCTTTGCTCGTTTCCTTTTTTCCCCTCCCTAATGAATTGTTCTAATCTCCCTTTCACCATTTGTAAAGCTGTGAATTGGAATAGATTACTGCATACTGGTATAAACACAATATGTAATGCATAATTTTGTTTTGGTATGCGTAAATGGAATTGTTCCTCGCAAATGTGTATTGGAATGCGGGCGGCTTGTCCGACCCGGCACTACTAAGACTCTTGTTTCGCAATGAGTTGCACCTTTATTTATATATGATCTCTTCTTTGCATTTATGTTAGATGTTATTGTCTGTTCTCTGTTTTAGAATGTATAGATATTTTTACACCAACCTTTTTTTTTTTTTTCGTTTTGATAGCATTTTTTCCCCCCTTCGGACGCGTTATTTGTTTCTGCTCTCATTTATTCCTTATTTTAAGCTTATACCTCCTCACTTATTTTATTTTTCACTTATATTAACTGTTCGGTTCCATCTGTTTTAAGTTCACGACCCCTTTGTCATTTTTCTTTCAAAATACGTGTACGAGAAACCAAATATCATAAGCGGTTTTCGAAAATCGTTGCGCATTGTCGAGTAAATCAGTGACATATTGGAAATGGCTACCGTACATTAGTACTTAAGCAGGGTACAGTACAGTGAAACTGCAATTACAGTTAATTTTAATAACTGGAAAAGCAACTCCCTGCTGTTCGGAGTTGCTTGTACAGTTATTAAAAAAATGATAGGATAAAAAAACAAGGGATACATTGAACTGCAGAGCACACCGTTTTAATTTAGTACACAGTTCGCTATTAATAAAAACAAGTTAACGTACGCAGTTCATTGCAGCGCATTAGGAAATAGTAATAATCCATGATGTACTTTTTTTTAAAAAATGCCACGACGTTTATCCATGAACGGCGACCAATTCGTTTCTGAGCATCCACCATATTGCCATTCATTTCTCCAATTTCAATTACATTTGAGATGGCTCGACAGATCAATCCAAAGTAGTCGATTTGTTACATGCGGACGGACAGACAGACATTAGGCGCTAACTCTTATATGCCAATACGCCTAAAAAAAATAGAGGGAACCTATGGACAGCTTACGTATTATGATTACAATGAAGCGTTGTCTCGGATCACGCGCTTGCATGTACTACTTAGCTAGATGCTAGATAGCTTAAGGGATTTAACGTTCTAAAAATAGTGAATTTTTGCTGTAGTTTAACAAGTGGAAGTGGCTCTCTGATATAAAATGACACCAGTTAGTCCTTTATAAATAAAACTATGTCTGTCAGTGCAACAGAGTGGTTAAACATTTAAGAGGTCGTTAACGTGTCTCCCCTTCCTCCCTGGAAGCACGCTAAGTTATGAATATGTTATTGGTCATGTGATCAGTAAAGGAAGGGGGAACTTAAGTACCTTATTTTAGAACAAAACATGCATTGTGGTGGAGTGCATGTGCATGAGGCGCGTCGGCTTTCACATGCATGAAATCTGACGTCACCTGTTCTTCTCAAGAGGATTGATGTGTGTAATAAGCCAGAATTTGAAAATTATCAGACATTTTACGACAGCATTACTGATCAGTGCCGATGCTCTAAAAATGTGCTCCCTTTACTTATTTGGTTTGATTAGCCGTTGTTTTATTCTTTACAGAGTGAGTTGTCCAGAGTTGCTCACCATCACTGAGTGCGATATCTAGTTTGTTGCGAAGGTCGACTACCATGAAGCTTTGCGCCATGATTGCATAGGGTGCGGAGAACTATTACAACGTAATTGACGGTGTAACGTGTCTATAAATGAGTGTCCACGGTCCGACTTTCATGTTCGAGAGATGATAAGACTAAACTCAGACCTGAATGAAGGGACCACTTGGGGGGAGGGGAGAGGTTTCCTCTGGCTGCAGCGGGAATCGAAACACAGGCTACTACTACAGTGGCGAAGCCGCTGTTATTGTTTTCATAGTTTTAAGTTCAAAAGCTGTTTGATGACCTCTGAACTCAAAATTTTGCAAATATTTTACTTCTATCATATTTCGATTTTGCATTTAAGCTAGTTTCTCAGAGCTTAGAAAAACCGGCAGAACTGAAACTTATTTCCTCCCATATTCTCCCTCACGTGGAAAACAGTTTGCGTTACTTTTCTCTTTCTCCTATTTGTCGAGTTTTTAATATGAGTTTCAGCACGTCTTGTAATGATATATTAAATCCTGTTCCTTCTATTTCTTGTTCATGCTCCGGCATGACCACTAAGCCAGAAAAGTTTACAATAAATCATGAATACAATCAATCGTATTTAGCAGTCACGGACTTGAACCACGGTCCAATCAAGGGGCTAATGGACTCTCGCTCTGAACCACTCGGCCCTTTGACTTCCTGAAAGTTTATTCCCGAAACTTCTGTAACGAAATACAGTTAAACTGTCACTTTTGATACAGATTGATTGTTTGCTTGTGTACAATGTATTTTCAGCGTATAGTTGTGATGTTGCTTGTCACCTCCGCGCACAAATCGTAGACTTAGTTTTCGTGAAAAATATCAAATGAAATGGGTGATTGGTGAGATTTGTTTAGCACACCTTAGTGATGAATTCGATAATTAAAAGCAGAAAATCGGAAAAACCGAGAGTAAAAAAGAGAAACTGTTCGGTCGTCTTTGGAAACGGACTTTAGGATCGGACTAAATATTTTCCTTTTATACCCGAACTTTTCAGCCTTCTCCTCCTCCCATGTATATGGCCACATGGGATCAGAGGAGTTCACAAGTAGATTACAAGAATAGTAGCGTATTTTTTGACCTCACTCGGATTAAACATGCTTCACACTGTTCTGAGCTTACAGAAAACCTGGAATCACGCATTATAAGCTAAAGGGTGAGAAAAGTAGTTCAAGGAGGAAAAAAGACAAATGTTACTGTTCAGTCTGACACAAAATTTGCCATACAGTGTAAACAGGCGTATAAGAAGGTATATGGCGCTTAGGTGTGAACCTTGTTTGACATCTAATCAAATCTGATTGAGGTGTGTGTAGAAGGGGTTGAGTGAATAAATTGATGAGAAAGAACAGATCTTTCTCGTTCAGAACAACCAGGGGACACAAATATAAAATCTAACGAAAGATTAAATCTCATGAAGTTCACCTCTGGGCATGTTGAACACCGAATAACTTTCCTGCCAACATGGCAGAAGCTATGATTCTGCTGAAGTTCAAAGAGGAACTGGATGTTTGGCAATAGTATGAATATTCTGTTTTATTATTCATTTACTTTTGGCTGATGCAGAAAATTTCCGCTTCCTTTGTATCATTTGGCTTTACTAATTTCGACTACCGTTGTCTTGTGCTGGCCTACGGAATATCGGAGTTGCGGGGTGGGTGGCTTCATAGTTCCATGATATAATAACAACAATATTATCATAGTGATAATGCGGTAACTAATGACTTATTAGCGATACTAATTATAATATTGGTGTAATTGAGGGTTTCTTTCACTTACAAGTAGAGGAAATTAAAAGTTTCACTATAACTGTGTACATTGGAAAGCATTAAATTGGTAAGTGTACAGAGTTATAGCGCAATTTAAACACAGACTTGCATCGATCTACCAGAATTTCTCAACGTTCATTTAGAAATAGTGTATCATTTTGTCGACACTTGTTCCTTGTAGTCCACTTCCAAGGACATGAGGACTTGGTTTTGGAAGTGCGTGCAAACCTAAGAACGGGACGTTGAACTACGCTCCTGGTCAAGTGACAAATAATCAGACTGCTGTGGCGGTTATATCCCCGTTTGATTATTTCTGTTAGCAGTACACAATTGCGCGTTAACCAGGTTTTTAATTTTTCTCGTAGACAAAATTAATGCTTGTTCTCAGCAATTTCGCAAGCTATTAGTTTGATAACGTGTATTGAATAGATTCCCATCTCATCGTGGGAATAGTTGGCATGATACATCGCTATCTGCTATTGGTTTGGAGAGATCTGGGTTCGATTCCTGTCGATGACTGTAGGAATTTCTAAAGCTCCTTTCGTTCGAAGCTGTAATTATACAATCTGACGTGACAATTCTCCCGTGATTATCCGGGTTTTTCAGCTGGCATAACATGAACATCGCTAATGCCAGTATTATTTTGAAAATACTATACTGAGAATTTGAGCTTGCTCATTCTGCACTTAGAAACTAACTTTCTTTGTTTTTCATTTCTGTGTTACGTTCATTTAGAAATGGTGCATCATTTTGTTGACACTTCTTCCTTGTATTCCACTTGCAAGGTGGACATGAGGACTTGGTTTTGGAAATGAGTGAAAAACTAAGAACGAATATCTGTTCATCGTGCAGGCCCTTTGGCGCTGACGTGGATTATTAAACTTAGGAATTAATCCCGTGTCGTTTGCTCATCTTGTTTGTAATCCAGTAGCACGTGATCCCCAGCGAAATTCCTTTCCTTGTCATTCAGGTTCACTTTGTGGCGTTTGAAATTTCCTTATTAGGGCAGTGTCGGTATTGCGGCAGTGTGTAATACCTGTGACGCTCTCCAGAAAATAGGACATTTCACACGAAAAGATAAACAAAAAAAACTCTACAGGCATTTCTATCTTTTAAAGTGCCAATATCAAGCTATATGGTATTAGCATTAGTAGTGAAAATGATGCAAGAAAAAAAAAAAACGCGCGACATCTCTCATTTCAGCTATTCATTCCCTCCAATAGTAGTTTATCTAGTTCTTCTTTGAATTTATTGAAGGTGTCACAACCTCCACAACAACAGGTGGAAGTTCATTCCAGCAATCAACCACCCGCTGGCTAAAGGCAAACTTTCGCAAATCTATTCTGCAACCGTCCTTGCTCAATTTGAATTTGTGCCCCCCCCCCTCATGGGTGTAGTCTGAACAAGAGGAAGAATCCATCAGCGTTCAGCGTGCTCAATTCATTCAAATCCTTAAATACCTCAATAAGATCACCTCGCAGGTTCATAGTCTCCAGACGCTGCAATTTCCAGAACTGAAGCCTTTCTTGGTAAGATCATCCCTTTGTTCCCCTCATCAATCTCTTTGTCCTTCTTTGTACTCATATTAGCACAAGAACCGGGGCTAAGAAGGCTACCAGAACTGGCTGAAGACAGAAGACTTGTATCTGCTAAAATGGTGACTAGTATTATATCTGAGTCCAGCATATGGGACAATAGGTTCACGAAGCGTCATCCGCTGCACGTCTAAGATAAATGTCAAATTTCCATATTAGGAAATTTTAGTTGTACATTCCAACCGGCTTTCCTTATCGGACCGTTTCCTATGAAATCAGATGATTGACAGAATCCAAGAACGCGATACTGACCATCTATTTGCCACGAATGCAGCCTATAGGCGGCATGTGCTTCTCACCTCAAGCTCCCCAGCTGACTCGTCATCATAACTGTGTGCTGATCCATTCAACACTTGCTGCTGTGCATCTGGCTTCAGCACCTCGAGCTATGGAAAGACAACCCGTCATAATCTCGAGCTGAATTACCTGCATCTGCCACAGCGCTCCATTGGACTTAGTCTTTTCCCCCGTACACAAATTCATTACGTTGTACCCTGTTATCATTACAGGATATATTATTTTGTTTTTCTTATATAATATTTTATTACATGTACCATTTTTATATGAATATCCATTTACTTCGTAAACCTCTGGCAACTTGCCGTGATGGGAATAGATTATTTATTTAATTTATTTGTAAAATGACGAAATTATTTATTATGCATGCCAGTTTTGAAAAATACTTTGTTCAAATCACTCATTCGTCGTCAGACTGAAAGAATCAGTCATTGTGATATTGCTGGGCGATAAATCAACTACTGTGAAGGACCACCTTCAGATTACGATACACAAACTGGAACCATTGTACATGACAGCACCCAAAGTACTAAGCCGTTGTGGCCGAATGGTCATACACGAGGATACTTGCATTTGACCACTGCATAATGTGGTACTGTCGTGATCTATTTTGTTAATAGCTTGACCACTAGTAGAATTTTACAGGATTTGAAGATAGACCATGGGATTAAGGACGCTTTGTAATTCATTTGGAAATATAAATTTGGGACTAGAAATCAGCCTTCTCATCACAGATTTTAATATGAGCAGCACCAAGTAGTAGTCAGATTTGAAGAAAGGATACCGAGGGCGTCAGGCGTACAGGGTATATTAACAACAGGTTCCTGCCTGTTGTGGGGCTTTGATGATCATAAGGCCAGCTACCTTCATCTGCGATAGGAGTGACCTTTTCAAGTGATCCAATTGAGGGAACAGGTTAAAATCGCTACAGGAAATTTTTTTGCTAGCATGGGATGGCGGATCCAGGTGGACTTCTGACGGTTCATCTCAAGTGGTGGGTTGGGTGGTATATAAATTTACAATGATTTCAATGGAATGATCTTTGACCAGAGCATGGCCCGCAGCCCGTCGAATTTGGCTGAGCTGCAAGAAATGCTGTTCAGTGTAAGCAGGGACTGATTATAGAAGAATGATGTTCTACCTCTCCTATTATCCCTGGACATGAACGCAGAGAACATAGCCATTGGGACCACTGCCAGAGGTAAACTCCTGACTAGCTTCAATCATATCAAACTGTTTAAATAGAAGACTTCGGTCGGTTGTGTCTGGTTTATTTCATAGACTCTAGGACTCGCGCGAAGGTACAAAAGTGTACACGCTTTGAGTGACCGTGGTTCAAGCCGGCGTGACTACTAAATACTCTAACATTCATGTATTCTCTCTCTCTCTCTCTCTCTCTCTCTCTCGTGTGAACTCTGACCTTATGTGGTCGTTCTCGAGTAGAAACTGAAAATTTTAATTTTTTTAAATTTTAGAATGGGGTAGGCCATATGGACCCGACCACCATATGGACTCCGGGCATTTGCTTCTTTAGAGGATATTAATATGGTTTAGAAGTGATTCTTATTGATAGGCAACCTGGGGAAAGGGATTGGTATTGTGACCGCTTTATGAGGCTCAAGAAGGAAGCTATTTTGAGGGCAGGAAAACTGATACAGGCCTGCAGAAAAGTCCCAAGTAGGCATTGGGATAGGGGCTGAATCAACTGTCTCATTCTAATTATAAGTGTTTATAATGGCCCGTGTGGTTGTTGGCTTCTCATTACAGATGGTTGCTATTTTGTAAAAAGGTCGTATGATTATTCCTAGCGTATAGATTGAGTACTGTGTGCGTTCGTTCAGAGCCCGCACACTAAAACAACCAGCCAAGTTCACAGAATGAGAGATCAGTATAATTGTCTTTTTCATCCAACTGAGAAGCCACAGTATAGCTGAAAACTTTTCTTTGTATTAAGATAGGCGTTCAACCAGTGTGTTCAGTTATTCCCTGTATTTTAGAAGTGTAATGATGATGCTTCGTCTACATTATTATTTCTGAGTTTTTCGGAAATCTCCAAGATAATATTGTAAGGATGTCTTATTGGTGCTGGATGGCCTTAGTCGCCCTTGCGCCATAAAAACCAAAATCAATCAGACTTGGTGCTGGTTTTATGCAGGTTATAGGTAACCTGAAAGTTTCACACATACAAGGTTATCTATTTATCGTACAACTTACTATAACTACGAAGCGTATAGTTCATTTCATATAATTGGATATGAAATGAATTGTTTGTTCAGAAGGAAGTTTTCATTGTGACAGAAGTAGCGTTTGTTAGTGTGGCACGTAGATGGATTTTCTGCAGAAGAACGAGTGTTTATTTTGGAACATTATTTCTGCAATGCTTAAAGACATTGAGTGAATTCAATTAAAGACATTCAATAAATATCCAAAGAAGATTGGAGCAAACTATTCACGCCATTAATAAGTATTCTTCGTAGAGTTCAATCAACTACACAAAAGAGCGAACGCATAATTACAAGGTGGACACATTCTGTAATCGTTTTTAATAAAATGTGGTTGCATTTCATTTGGATAGGCTTTTATATATCTATCTTATATTTAACGCAAGTGACATTTGGCGTTCTAATTAATGAATCTTTTGAACTGTTCTAATGCTATTTGGCAAATTTGGAGGTTTTTGATTATTCAGTTGGCTGCTCTGAATCGTCTATCTTAGATTTTGATGAAAACATTTTTCTACTTTTAACGCTTGGTTACTTATGTCATTTCCTTTAATTGAGATTGTTTCAGAGATTCTCTCTGAAAATTTGCCGTTTTAAAGAATTAACTTAATCAAATAACTAAAACTTGTTTGCTTCTGAATTTGATTCAATAACGCTAGTTAAGGTAATTTTGCTATTTCTTTCTTTTATGTTTTTTCTTTAAAAACCATAATAAAATTGGTTCCGCAGCTTCCACGGGTTTGGAAACAGAAGTTTCCTTTTTGTGTTTAGTTTAAGAGAATGAACTTCAGCTAAGACATATGAATTTGTTTAAGACCTGCGATGCATAGCCATTCCTCTGTTGTTGACACTCACCTGAAGTATGACAGAGAAGATGGCATAAACCTCGGATTGACTGTGAGAAATCAGGGAATGCAAAGGAACAAATTTATTTCTATAAATGCGCCCAAGTCTGCGGGTGAGGGGCGGCGGTTAGGTCTAGTGTACGTGGGCGTCAGGAATTGTGAAAATTTCTGATGATTATCTTCTGAGAGTGTCACAATTAGACACTAATTTTTTTTCGAAGTGCAGACGCACTAGTAATGATTCGTCTTGTGAAAACATCTCAATGAAAGTAACAATTCCAACACCACCATGTGGCAAAACATCAGTGCAGATGGCACTGCGTACGTCTTTCTGGTGGCGATATTTGTACATAATTACCTTTTTCGCACTTACACTTGCTGACAGAGCGAACTCAAGATTCCAGATCACTTGCGACGCCTACTACCGCTTACAATAGAGTGGATGTCTGTGTGACTGTGACCACTAATAGCAATGGCTGCTCACATAATCGAATCACTACCTCCATATCTGTACATGGAAGTAGTGATGCTACTTCTCATCTTCTTTCATTATGTTTCGGCTCCAGTTAAAGTTGGATTTCCTTTGTGCTAAGGCTAATTAATTGCTATTTTATTGCCAGTAATGTAGAAGCCCATAACAGTCGTGAGGCTAGCGGAAAAGTTTACAAACTATACAAATTGGTAGTATCATGAGTTAGATGCTGTATTTTATCTACTCGTCTTTTGATCTTGACTTTTAAGGAAATTTTCATATCCACAAATTCGGAATGGGCCTTAAGAAATCTCAGTTATAGCGTTTTTCTTTCTCCAGTTTATTGAAGATTTTAACTCTGGTGCATTTGCTAGCAGTCGACATCGAGATTTATTATTTGTGTGTATAAATTGGGTATGTTTGATATGGTGCTCTCCTTTTTTTTTTTTTTTTTTTTTGGTTAAGGTTATTTGGGATTGTTGATTTTTAGATTTTAAAACAAAGCATCATAGTTGAACATTTATTCATCTCGGCCCCAAATATTGTAGTAAAGGATGCTGACCTAATCGCTCTCTTGCATAAAAATGTAGTATTACATGTAATTAATCTTTCTCGAAGACTGCCAGCAATATACCCCAGAAAAAGAGCATATAGAAAGACCGCCGATATAATATATATATATATATCTCATTAAGCTTATTTAACAGTCACGTGAAATCGAACCACAGTCATCTCAAACGCGTGTACTATTGTACTTTCACTACTCAAGTTCGCAAGACCTCGGCTGTAGAATACCGAAACAGCTTCGTATAGCAATGCCTAATGTGAGCGTCCCAAAAATATATTTTCCTCATCAATCAAGATCAGAAACCAAGCAGATCAATATGTGGGTTGAACTAGTCTGATAGTTCTATCTTAGTATTTTGAAATTAGGCCCTCTTTGGCTGTAATGGGCTTTACTATACATTATTGGCAATAAATGATTTATTTACACTGAGTGGCCATATTATTAGGTACGCCTACCTTTTAGCGAATAGTTCCTCCCCCTTCCCCCACTTTTAGCTCTCAGAACAGCCTAGATTCGTCACGGTAAGGACTCAATAAGGTATCGGAATCATTCCACACTGATACTGACTCATATTTGTTCCCACAGTTATTTCCAATTGGGTGATTGCTGATCTCTACTTTGACGAGCTCTTTCCTCTCCATCCCACGGGTGCTCAAATTGGAATGAGATATGGTGACTGCCGTGTGCTAAATTCACTGTCATGGTTTCCGAAACTAGAAACACGAGTTTCTCATAATAGTTATCCATTGTTTATTAAATATCGCTCATTGCTTTGTATCGCGTGGTACGAACACGTGATGTTGTTACTGAAGGAGAGCTCCATTTCGTGAAAAGCGTAGGTATACTTAACAAAATAAAATGGCCACTAAGTATATTTTAAATCTTGCTGCATTTCCTCGAAAGGATCTTTTTTGTGATGACAGTGCATCTAATCACCACGGCGGCTTGCAGTTAAAGCAATATATTGGCATCTCTTGGTGAAATAGTTTCGAGACATTTCGCCCCTGCTTGAGAGAATCGTCTAAACAGGACCTTGCAAACATTTGCAGAATGTTTGTGACAATCTGACAGTTTTCATTTCAAAGGCTGAATAAATTGGTCGATTTGGACAGGTGTTTCACATTTTTTAAAGAATTTTAACAAATTGGTTCAAAAAATCATATTCATCATATTTTTCTCGATTTGTACTTATTTCTGCAGTATTTTAGCAATAAATAAATGTGTTTTATCAGGAAATAGCGATTACAAACCATGTATGCCACGATGGTTATCTATTGTTGTGTATAAAATCGCTCATTTCTTAGTGGACATCATCCACGAAGGTAACGCCATCTTTAAGGACACGCTTAAAGGCAGTTTCAAAAAGTATACTATATTTCTAGAACACGTATTTATGGTTAAACAAGATTTATATCTTGTTATACACACCCAATAAGCCAATCGGTCAGTAAACTTATTACACATTTGTTTTTATTGCTTAACTTTAGATTATACGGTATTTCAAATAACATGGCATCCGTTTTCCCTCACTCTGCCGGTATAACTTAAATGGAATTAATTATGCATTAGATTTAACCGTTGAGAATAGAATGTGTGAATAAATAGGTTGTCGCCTACTACGTCATTTGCGACTGAATGTGAGTAACCATCTACTTCAGATATGCGAAGGCGAAGCCGAGTGGTCAGCGCCGGTGCATTGAGTGACCTTGCCTTGAGTGACCGGGGTTCAAGCCCGTGACTGCTAAATACGGTGGTTTATTGTATTCTCTCTATAATGTGAACTCCTCTGACCGCGTGGTCGTCCCGGAGTATAAACAGAAAATTTATTTATTTATTTATTTATTTTATTTAAGGAGGGAAGTCACATAATCCTTTCAGCACATGCCCAGTAGTTTTACAAAGCTATTTTCCACTTTCCATGTAGGAAAAAGCAAGTTTCACTTTTTTCTTTTCAGTAGCGAGGAAAAGTCGTTAGGAAGAATGTACTTGTTAGAAAATTGGCATACCTTAATGATTATTTTCGATATGTATTTTAATTCACGTTTTCAAAATGCTCCAAGACTCGTGTTTGTCTAGCTCGAAGTAAAATTAATACGAAATAAAGTCTTGCGGATCTGTTGCGTTGCTTTTACTACTTGCAATGTTTTCTCGTTCTCTCTAGAAATTCGGAATGTCGTTTTAACATTTTCTCGTCCATTGCCGTTGTCTTCGATGCAGTTTACTTAAAAATGCGTTTACTTGTGCCATGTTTATCGTCGTCAATAATTTGTGTCGTTCAGATTAAAGGTCTCTCTAGTGTGTTCCTTTAATGCATTCAGTGTGCTTTCTATTCAAATTTCATTATATTCGAACATATTTTCGGCATACTTTACAAAACTACATGAAATGGAAGAATCAAAAGCACTTCTTTTAATTAAATTTTGCGTAACTTTGGTTTCTGTCTTTTTTTTTCCCCCTTCTCTCACTCTCTCTCTCTCTCTGTCGCCCTCTAATGCATGTCTTGTTGGGCATACATATCTCCATCCGCTATCTGATGCAGAATTCCATCTTTTCCCATCACCGAAACAGACTAATTACCTAAGCCTGCTTACTTAGACTCCAAATTCTAATATCATTACCCATCTCGTGAAGACTAGATGAATTAATTCCATAAACATTAGTCTTTTTGCTTCCGATAACCGGAGCTCGAGAACGGTGTTCACTTCGCTAGGTGTAATTTAATCTTCATTACGGAGGATTAGGTTGGTAGTGAAGTTTCCTTTCATCAACGCAGAAATCCTAGCAGTCGGAACTTTTGATCTCCCGCTGACACGCCCCTGTCATGTCCTCATCCACGGACTTGCTGGGAAACAGGCTTTGAACTTTAAAGCAGTTCCCTGTAATCCTTAGCTGAAATCTTGCCTGCCTCTTTTCCCTACTGGGGCCGAGATAATGGGATATGGAGCACCTGCAAACACTGGATGTTTAACGAAACGGCGGAAAAATGTCGATCTTGCTCGCCGTGAGGACCGGGCACTCTTATCCCGTTTGCCTTCTCCAGACAGCTAGTTGAAGGTGACACTGGAGCTTTCCGCCGCTCCTGCGATGTAGGGAAGTGTAGCTCGGAGGTCTTGGTAACAAGATGTAACACTTGGGCCACGTGGCACAAGTGGAAGGGGAGAGTATTAGAGAATAGCTGCTCTTCTGTACCTGTAGTCCGAGCTTTAGAGGCGACTGTGTTAATCGCATCCTAGCGTGTACCGATTATCGCTCTGCGAGAATATCTCGAGTCACTACAAACCACGCTCAAAAATTGTTCCGATCCAGTGCCTGCCTCCAAACGACTTTTTGAAATTGCTGGGAACGCCGTTTGGTTTCTTTAAAGGATCTCAATCATGGACGATAGTCAAATCGCCGATGGAAAAGTACGATAAATATGTACGGTCGAAATAGATCTTTATAGAGCTAAAATTGTACGCCCCTCCAAATGATCGAGTATTTTTAATTGTAATCTGCTTATATCACGACTAACAGTTTTCTGAAGAGACATGTTTAACAATTTCCTCTTGTAATTATTAGTAGCCAAGTCTTTATTGGATGTGGGAAGGGAATATTCCCCTTTCCGTCTCCTTTTCTTGAAGTCGTCATACTCTTATGAATATTGCACGTACTCTTATGGAATTTCTTTAGATGCCATTTGAAATTTGCAAGCATTATAAAGTAGCGCTTTGCCATAACGTGCCATCATGCGTGGTTCCTACGAATGCTACCCGATTCACTTACTCATTCATTCATTCTAAACGGCGGGTTAATAATACTGGTCTATGCTGACTAAGCTTGTTGTGGTACAGAAGAGAATACTGTCTGGTGGCTTTTATCTATTAAGATAAAAACGGATTGACAATGAAAAGAAAAAGAAAAAATCCAGCTGAGCATTAGTATAAAAATCCCATACACCTGAGCCGTTTCATTTTCACCAAGTGACCTGTCAGTGTCACGCTCCCCATTAAAAGCCACTATAATGAAGTCTCGGTTTGAAAGGGAAAATGCATCCCTTGTGTAGCGTAGGCGACTTCGTTGAAAACGAGATAGGGCTGCTCATCTTCGGGGAACGAAACTTCAGGTTTCTCAAATTCCAAGAAATGTAAAGCTGCCTTCTTCGAGACAACGACCTTTCACCAGACGTGGCCTGGAGTCGTAGGCACCTGTTATGTATCGGAAGTTTTCCCGTGTGCGGGCTTCGCTTGCGTTCACAACCCGGAACTGCGCTTAGTTCACCTGGTTGACAGAATATGGGAGGGTTTTTTTTTTTTTTTTTTTCTCATTTTTCTTTTCGAATTTCGTAATTGCCCAGCAATGAGTATTAATTCTGAATGCTTCGAGTGATTTTTTTTTTTTTAATTGATCAGAGTTATAGCTCCAATGTAATGGGAATCAACTGCTTGGATAATTTTTTTTTCATTATTATATAACACAAATTCTGTCAACGGTGAACTTGCATTTGATAGCTTCTATTGCGACAGTTTTATTGCAGTGGATGTTATTGATATGAATTTACATCTGTAACTAAGTTTTTCAAATTGACATTTGTTTTTTTTTTTAAGAGAATTCAAAAGTATGTGTACGGAGATAGCGTACTTTCACTGGAAGAATGATGTTCAGAAGAATATGGAAAGATGAAGCTCGAATTGCAGTTCACGCGCTCCTAGAAAGTGTGTTGAATTCTGAAATTTGTGTAGACCTGTGCTTTGATAGACTACCAATAACACAATACTAATTATATGGGCTGTTATGATCCTGAGAACAGGTTATATATAAACTGAAGTCGCTAATAGTCGAGTAGTCAGTCGATGGCTCATGTGGTATTTTATAGCCACCAATAGCTGCGCATGTTCATACGGTTTGAAATGACTACAGTGTTTAAATTCGCAACTTTGCAGACTGTAAAGAAAATAAGGTCACTGGGTACAAACTGATGAGTCATCAACTGACAATGTTCACAACGCGTTATTGCTCGGTGGTCTATTGATTACTCGAGTCCTTTTCATTTTCTATTTAGCCTGTTTGCGGGATCATAAACATCCCATGTTTTCTAGAACCTATTTGCAAAAGTTGCGAATTTTAACACGATGTAGTCATTTCATATCGTGTGAACATGTGCAGCCATCTGGTGGCAGCAATGGTGCTTAATGTAGAGACATATCGGCTGTTGTTCGATGTCTGGTGATCCCAGCGCTCTTGTGAAGGTAGACCAAATCTTTATGCATCAACAATGATCTTCATTACTGTAGAGTATACACCCAAGTCAAAGTGAACGCTTCATCTCTGGACAGCGGTGTTGGCAGGAACAGTTTGTTCTTAGATAAGGTTTGAGATGCGAGGAATCCGGTCTCTAGCCGATACGCCCTTCAGATATGGCGGGCTATACAATTTCTGTCCTCTCTGGCATGCGCGTGGGTGGCACCTTGAACCGACAGAGTTAAAGATGCCACACTTACGTGACTTGAAGCAAAATGAATTCGTGTATGCGGAATTAATCCTTACAGTACAGATCTTTATTAGCATATTTCTGTTTCATTCTATTTCAGAATTTCATCCCAGGAGCTGCAGTTAAAGGGGTCTTTTCCAATCTCAACGTTTGACTCCAACTCGGCTATAACTGTTTTAAAAATAAAAGTTCGAGAAACTCTGCTCTAGGAATTTGAAGGTGTAGAACAAGGCCGCAGACAGATTGTTCGATGTTGGCTATGTCACTTTGTTCCCTGCTGTCTGGATGCAGCATATTCTAAAGTTTATCTGGTGTAGCTCATCGTAAAAAAAAAATCCACATATTTCTTCGCAGACCATTCATTTATCCATTCGGTGGAAAACACACAAGCTGTTCTCATTCATTCCAACCTTTGGTCGTTTTCGTGAATCGCAACCGTTGTTGATGAACTACGGTGCCAGTACAAATGTATCCGCTTTTACTCCTAACTGTATAATCGCAGCAGATAGCGAGGAACATTTCGCCACTTTGAACTGGTGCCAAGCGTTAAGGGTGCGCAGTGTTCCTGCCGGCGCGAGTAACTTTAGTAAGGCGCTAATCGCGACTTGTTTACATTTGCGCTTCGCGAATAACTGCGTGCATCCGTTGCCGGATTGAACAGACCCCGAGAAAAAGTGTAATCTTGACCCTCACCCATTAAGAAGCACGATTTGTGTTGCACGGATTGAAACAAAGCACTCTACACGTTGGAAGGGGAAACGAAGAAGAGGAACACGAAAGGGCTCTTAGACTAATGTGTCCGGAGAGATCTGCATTAGCGGAACACTGCGTAAAAACAAACCGCGAACCAATACGGAACGCTTTGTGTGCACCGAAATGTCATCACAATTACATAACAATAGCGAGATCGAAGCGAATATATTTATTAGGTGGCAGCTTGGTTTTAGAGGTTTTCGATGTGTTTAAACGATATGTTCTCCCTTTTTTTCCTTCTTCCTCCCCTCCATCGCGCATCGGTACACCGAGGGTAGCTCAGGGTGCGTTTATCTGTACAATAATAACGATGATAAAATATTGACGGAATTGTTTGCTGTTTTTGCGGGCACTTAGCGCTTAAAAAATCCTTCTCGAACATTAAATAAATTTCCGTTTATTCTCTAGTCGGCCGAGGCCATAAGATTACTTCTCGAGAGTGGGTTAAGCAGAAAATATTCTTTCTCTTTCTTTGTGTACGTGTGTTCGGTAAGCGCCGCAAAGGGGTATCAGTCGATTGATGCCTTGGCAACAGGATTTGAATGCGTGCCTAGTGTATGGACGCAAATACTTCTGTCTGCGCTCCTTCGGTCACACATGTCACATCGTTGCACGAATAGCTGTAAATGTACATGCTCCTCTTATCCAGAAATATGATAGTTGCCCCAGTCTTTCGCATACGCAGGGTACGATCAAAAAGTTCGTTTGTATCTTGAAATTGTGGCGTAGCGTCGTTACGTGTTTCGACTTGTCGCACTATATTCGGCGTCTTCTTTAGACGTAGTAACATACGAATCACATTTGCCTTCAGTCTGAAACAGCTTTCGGTGAGGATGTGTCGTTCGAAGACTTTTTCAGGGGTTTGCAAAGTTTAAAGAGGGCCGTTCGTCCGTCGAAGATGATTCTCGCTCTGTGGAGCGAGGATCGTCTTCGGCAATTATCTTCAACCTCAAAAACCAATGATAATGATTCAGCCGCTCATGCTCGTGATCTGGTCAGAAGTGATCGACGTTTAACTATGCACGAAAGTGGAATTTATATTTTCTTAGTAGAACATGTCAGTCAATTTTAGCCAAAGATTTAGAATGCGACGCGTTTCAGCGAAGATTGTGTCTCACTGATCAGAGATCAGGTTTCAAGGAATTGACGCTTTCATCATGGCAACACCCCTGCACATTCAGTCAGCGGTTTCCATTCAAGAATTTCTTGCGAAGCATTCCATCGGTGTGGTTTCCGCCATACTCATGATATTTGCCTTCCCTGTTCCCCACAAGATTAAACCTTTAACAGGGCGCAGATTTGCAACGACTGGGGAAATTTCTGTGTATACTCTGGACGACCACACAAGGTCAGAGGAGTTCACAAAATAAAGAGAATACAAAAACATTTACCGTACTCAGTTGTCACCGAACTTTTTGATCGCACCTCGTGTGTGTGTAAAAAAATTTATCTTAATGTATGCGAGGCAAATGGAAATGCAGATACTGGTCCATTGATATCACCTTACGTTTTTCCCACATGGAGCTTAGTTAGTCGTTATGTACTGTAGTGGAAAGTGACTATGTTAGAGGTCGTGTGTTTTTTTTTTTTTTTTTTTTTTGCGCATCAGAAGCTTAGTTCATATTGCATCGTATAATATGTCTGTAAATTGCATGTGTTCTGTGGGCGCCCCCGTAGCCAGGTGGGCAAAAGCAGCAGTGCGTAGCACACGCTTCTTCCGGGGTTCGAGCCCGTGACTATCAAATACGGAAAGGTCAGGGAATGACCACCGAATATCCCGGGAGCAATATGGCCTTAGTTGCTAATGCTCCTTAAAAAAAAAAAAAAAAAAAAAAAAAAACCCCATACTACCCTCGTCTGAGACTAATTCAGTCACTGTAAGAAGTGGTCCATAATTCCTCGCCTCATTGACGGGATTTCAACTCAGGTCTTTTCCACCCGGTATGGGAGAGGACGGTGATTTATACCGAGGGCTGTCTGATTTGAAAGTTTATCGATCCTCGTATACATTTCTCCCAAAGAAACTGCTCAGCTCAATGCAGGTACAAAATATTAGGATATGTTCACTTTATAGATACTTGTCTACGGATGGCACTCACGCCATACCATCCGTTAACAAGGCAGCAATGGGCAAGAATTCAACATTTATCCGCTGTAAAAACTTTTGAACTTTCATTAGGCTTCCAGTTAATCGAATTAAGTCTTAGTTCCAAAGTTATCGTATAGTGAAGCGTTTATACTGTGTTAATTATAATTGAGCAAGTATTTTTTTAATACAATTTTGTTTGCTCTCTGATGCCAAGATCCAAGTAGACATTATTTCAATTTTGTATCTCCACCGCCACTATTTATGCTTCACTGCAACAGCGGAACGAGAGGAAGAATCAAAAATCTATTTAAATAAAAAATCTATTTACAGGTTTCTGTGCGAATAAATATTACCACGTTAACTTAAACTAATTAAAAAAGAAAAACTATCCGAGTCATGTTATTATCCTCAGCTGTCTAGTTGAAAGTCAGACTGTTGGTTTTACCCATTTGGATTTCTATATATTTGCTATCACGTAACATTCAGAACGCAACAAACCGCTGTTTTAATAGTACTTCACAGTGGGAGGGGGGGGGGGGTAGTCTTAACAGACCAGCCATGGAATGAATCTAGGATTCTCCCACGTGAATTTTTGTATAAAGAGTGAGCAGTGACAGAGAGAGATGAGCAGAATCAATGCTTTCGGTATTCAGACCTTTGTTTTGCGTACTTCGTCAGATCTCCGAGTACTGTGTCAGGATGCTAAGGTTTAAGGAATGCGAATGGTGCTCCGCAGTTGAATTTCACCACCGCCCCCTTTTGACTTTCTTGCCCATAGTAACGTAACATAAGGTTATATGGCTTCCCTATTAATATGCACGCAAGATTCATGCAAGGCTGTAAGTAGGACCTACAAAGTTTGAGAAACAGCATAGTTTCAATCATTCGCCGTTACTGTGATTTCTTGTCATGATCCAGGTCAGTGAACATTTATGGTTGGTTAGACATTGACATACAATAACTTCCAGGACTTATAAATGCTTTATCAATACCATTTACACGCACTCTGTTTCCTATAAGGATCAAGCAAAACACAAACATCATAACACCAGGACGTTTGCCTACGCATTAGCATTCAGAAAAAAAAAAAACTTGAAACATTTGAGCATGCAATTTTTTGGTTCACATAGCTAACAAAAATCACACTTTAATTCTGTTTGTGCGCGCGTGCGCTCAATTGTCAAATTGTTCTGTGACTTGTATGTATTGTAAAATGCTGAGACAAGTGTATTGTATTAAGCTTTAACAAGGTTGAACTGCTGTGTGAAATAGTTGATGAAATTCTGTCTTTTCAGATTGGTTCTAGTGTTAAAGGGAGCCACCTGTGCTTGAGCCAGGTATGTGTCCACTTAAGTTCAATTCCTATACACAGTTTTAAAAGTAAATATTTGGCCGGTCGTATTCATGTGTGTTTTCCTTTAAATTCTATCGAAATGTTTGTAGGTTTGCTGTCTGTCCGACTTCGTTCAAGCGTGGGTACCTTTGCTACGATTCCTCGGACATTTTGGATTTGCATTCTTTGACAAGCAGAGAATGGTCTTAAATGATACAGTCGGAACATTTTCACTTATTGCAATTAATGTCCTGCGCCACTGGCTGAGCCCCTTGAGTAGAGATAGTCTGTTATTACGTTGAAAATTAGTGAGTTCAAATTTGGTAATTTTTTTTTTTTAGGCATGAAATAAAAATAAGTAACTTAAATATGCTGAGCACAGTATTATTCGAAACTGATCCGGTGTGTACAGTGATGTCACGTCTGAAAGAAGTCCCCAAGCAAAATATTTCCAGTTGCTCTTAAAAAAGTAAAAAAAAAAAAAAGGGTTTTGCAACAAGTTTCGAGTATTGCAGATGTTGTGGGAATTATGACGATATTTTCTGACTTGTGCGCACATACCTCGTATTAATTTTGTACATGTTCTTGTATTACTCTATATTTATGTCGAGTTGTCTCAAGTGCTTTGGTTCCACAAAGAGATAAACCAAAAGCGTACAATTTACAGATATGACACGACGCCTCTTATTCTGAGTTGCCTTGACACCAATTCGGAAGAACCAAAACAGGAAGGCTTAGAATTGTATGGCAAAGGCTATACAATTCCAATCTTTCATCTTTGCGCGTACTCGTTTTAAATCTGTATAAAAATTTTATAGATAGGTTTTTTTTTTTCCCCTCCTCTCCTCTGTTGGTTTCTTCCTGTCCACCACCAAAATGCGAACACTTTCTAATGACGAAACGCTAAATCACTTATTCTCATTACCCTTCTTATCGTTTTGTTATCCAGTGACACTGTTTTCAGCTATGTGCAGAATCACTTTCAAGTGATCCGTTTATGTTATATGCATCCATGAACTTAATCAAGCGTAGGGCATATGCAGATAAATTTGCATGAAAATAATTATTTTTGCAAAAAATTCAGAAACTGCAGCAGAATGCGAACGCATATTCCACCTGGAGAATAATGCTGATTAAAAGGATAAAATATTTATAAGACGATGGCACCATCCTTTCTGCCATTTCAGCGGTCATGCCATCTCCTTAAAGGGCCGATACCCCCTCCTCCCCACCATTTCCTTAAAAACCGAAAGCATTAACTTTCTTCATAGTTAGTCTTTTTTAATTATTCCACTTGTTATTAATAGATATTTTGAAACCTTAATTTCAAAATAAACATTTCAACAAATTATATTAGCACACAGTTAATTTTCCATTATATTCTGTCTTCTCGATCACGTTGTTGTTTTGAAGCTCAAGTTCGCTTCCCAAATGATGAATACTTGTCAGCAGTAGTTATTTCGGTAGGGTGAAGAAAAGATTATTAGCAAAAAAAAAAAAAAAAAAAAAAAATAGTATGACGTGATATTTATACTGTTTTTTTTTGTTTTTTTTCTCTTTTTGTTGATGTTAGGTGTAGACAGAAAAAATATGAAAGGAACTGGAACGTTGGAGACGTCAGCCCTGTATGCTCCTTATAAGAGCATTCCAGAGGTTTTACCAGCCGAACACCTTTGCATTAATTCTGATGAACCCTTAAATTAGGATCAAAAGTGGTAGTTACAATCTATGTATTTGGATATATTTGAGAACCCCAGCTGCGGGATTGGCAGTCAGTTAACAGTGGGCTCATTATATTATAACGGGTTCTCTAAGACCAACCGTTCATGATGCTTCGCTAATTGTCTTTATAGTGGGCTTGAAAATCCATTAGCATTTAACAAATGCTTGTGTGATGCATGGCAGTTCCCTCTCTTTCCCCTTATTTATTTTCGCACGGAACGATGCTTCAGGAATGTAACACTACATTAACTCTTGCCTTAACGTGGTTTAGTATGCATGCTTTACAGGTAAAGAAGTATATTTAGGGTTCATATTGTCCGTACTGAGGCATGTTTTGACACTGGAGAATATGGTTGAAATTTTTTACTTGAAGTTTAATAGTTGCGGTAGTTATTAAAGCCAGGGCCCTTATCCATTGCGATACACAGAAAATATCGATAATTAGGGTGTTGGTGTACATTCTGATGATGCATTCTTTAAACTCTTGCCTTTCGTGGATTAGGCTCATCGGTGACTGTTGCTTTTCTCCTCCCCGTCTTATGGAAGAATTAGGTCAAGAAGTCCCGTGTACCTGCAGTTGTTCTCAATTTTGTGTCGGAAGTCCTTCTGTAAGCTGATTATCGAGTGAACTACTTAACGCTGGCCCGAATAAAGAACGCTTCTCTTTTCTTGGGATTACTAACCCGGAATGGCTACGTCTGAACTGCGTGGACATACCGCACGCAGTTCTGTTAGCTGCTCCATTCAGAACATATTTTCCTTACCGCTAGAACTTGATTTTTATTGTCAGGATATGGTCCCCGACCCAACGTAAACTCGTGGTGTTGGAATTGGTTTTGCTATTTGCGGGGGAGTGCACAAAATTGACAAACCGTTGTTTTTGCATTGGTATTAAGTATTTTCCAGTGGTAAAACGCAGTAGTAATGAA
The DNA here is from genome assembly GCF_048544385.1 of Mastigoproctus giganteus. NCBI lineage: Eukaryota > Metazoa > Arthropoda > Arachnida > Uropygi > Thelyphonidae > Mastigoproctus > Mastigoproctus giganteus. The sequence continues at coordinate 86,707,524 of NC_143588.1, read as the reverse complement.
TTAACGAGTTATGAAACTAGAAGCCTCTGAATTTCATCGAATAATAGTACACATATAGGATGTAATTATTCCTGAAATTACTATTTCAACTACACCAAGAGTGTTGTTAAAAGCACTGCCCACAGTGTCCTCTCCCACAACTCAACCAACCCTAAATTTACAGAATTCAAGTAGAGAAATTGCATTCTTTGTCCCTCGACAGTCATTGCGTCTTTTGAATTTGCGGAACTCGTAATGTAAGGGGAAAGATTACTGTTTTTCACATATTCTGGCGAATATGCGAAGAACAGAAACGTAGATGAATTCTTAAGAATTGTTGACGAAAAAAACACATACGTCGCGTCGTTGTTGAAGTGAACCTAACTGAACGTTTGGGAAAATAACCAAAATTGTAGTTTAGTTAGTCAGGAACTCGTGAGAAAACCGCATATCATATTTGGAGACAGGTTTTAGTGGTTATTCTTCACGTGTACTTTGTAAAATATTCGTTTTTCCCGAAACCATCACATAACGAGTAAAACGGCACATTTCTTTAGGCCATCCATACAAATATGTTGCCGTTGCAATGTATTCTTTAATGCTGAATGTGTGAACTTTTACAAGGTACGTCGTGTGATCGTGTTTTGAGCAAATGTATGACTTTTGTAAAATCTTAAAAATGTCGTGCCCCAAGAGATTTTGTAAGGTCCCAGCCTTACAATAATTTAATAAAGTTTGTTAAATATTGGAAGAATTAATTGTGGCGTATATAGTTAGTTTCAGACAAGTATCATTTGTTAAGAAACACTGAAATTCGAAGGTTAGTCCAAACACACCCAGTTAGTTAAATCTCGGTTGTATGGAAAAATTCCTTAAGCGAGTCAGTAAAAGCAATCATAATGGACCGAAACAAATCCCACTTAAGACAGGAGCATATACACTATAGAAAGGGCACTGAGTGCGGAAGTGGCCCTATTAATAAATTTCACGGTTCGACCTCTAGCAGGTGTGGGCGACGTAGTAATGGGGGGTGAGGTCACAAAGAAAGCCGGAAACTCTCTTAGCTGACCGGAACTTACGTTTAATTTCGAGAAATTACCAGTATTTTCCAGATTATCGGAAGTTCGGTCACACTAGGAAAAAGAAAGCACGCCCACGGAAATGAAGGGAGACGAATAGGATCACGAAGGAAAGGATAGGGAAGTCAACGATTGGCCAGGAAGAAAGCGGTGGGAAATTTGAGAGAAAGGAGAGAAGGGAAGAAGAAATTGATACTGATCATTCGGAGAGGAGTTTTTGTGGTGGAAGCAGTCCTGGAGAGATGGAAGCTGTAGTGGGAGAATTTATTATAAGAATTTATTTTGTGAAAGTCTAGAGTCGGAAGTATCGTTCCCTTGAAGAAGTTAATGCAGTCTATGGGGGAAGAATGGTGAAACGCCATAGAGGCAAATTTCTCGATTGAGCAGTTGAGTGACTAGTCGACCCGGAAGGTATCCCAGTCCTCGGACGCAACGCAGATGGAAGAAGAAAGGAGATAAGATCCGGTATTATCTTCAGCCGTGCAGTACCCGGTAGAGAAACCCAGGATAGATTACTGTGTTCCCTGGATGAGCAACCTTTCGCTTTCCAGTCCTCAACCCGAGCAGATAGGAAGAGAGACCGAGCAGGGAGGAATACCCGACCATTGCGTAAGTGTTAGAATAAGTACTGAGAATATAATTTGTAAAAAGGGGAACTAATTTAATAATGAAAAGGACTCTAGGAGGACGCTATAAGTTTTAAGAGAGAATGTCAAAGTACTAACTATATATATATATATATATATATATATATTTGTACGAGTGTAATACTTAAGGAGTGATAATTTAAATTAGTATAGAGATCAGAGTAAGGCAATTTAAGAGTAAGTTAATCTGTAGTAGGAAGTAAAAATTTTGTCCTTGAATTATTGTGAATGTTAAATTGCTGTGAGTATGACTTATTTTGGGGTAGAAAATGATTAAACAGGTAAACAATTAAATGAGCATCTAGCCCTAATTGTGAAATAGTGGATTAATTGAACGGAAAGGTAACTAAGTAAATTGGTTGGATATTGTTGACTGGTGACATGTTTGCAAGGAAGGATTCTTGAATGAATATATATGTATTTCCTAATAAGTTGGGAAACGAGCACTTATGAAATTATATTTTGTCTGTTCATTGGCTGATGGTGGTTTATTGACTTACATGGACTGTTAAGGAGCAAAGAGACAGATTGTGCATTGTGAGGGGTAATAAATGCCCAGACCTACTGAAATCTTTGTAGAGCAACATGAAGAGACACAGTGATATATATGTAGATATATATAAGTATTAGGATTTAGTAGTTCTTTTGATAACAAGGTTGACTGTAAATTACAAGATATATACACATTTAAAAATTAGTAAAATAACAAGTGTCAAACTAAATACTGTATTCTGTTAAAGGTTATTGTAATTTTCTTATATATAATATGACAATAAAAAACAAATTTGTATATTCTACATTCTTGTGTGTGTGTCTGTCATTTCTAAACTCAGCCAGTCCAGTGGAAGAATACCTTAATATATTAGGGGTCCCCGTGAGTCTGGGAATTTTCTGAAATCAATCAAGTCAGGTGTAAAAGTGGGAGGGGTTAAAATAAGGGGATATAAAAAAAATATAACATAATATAATATAATTGTAGGCCTCTTTGAGGAATAGGATTTTCAGAATAAATAAAGATAACTCACCCCACCCCCACAATTTGTTAAATGATTGGCGATTAAACACTGGGAGCAAGACGCCTCATATGCGGTAACTGCTACTGATTCACTGACCAGGTACTATACTCAATGTTAAGCGTAGTGGTGGGCTCTCTTTTTCTCTCACTCTTCTAAAATGCACATTCAATATCGCCTCTCGCAGGTCCACATTCTTAGCTGTTACCATTTATAACAGAGCTGTAGAGAACATTTTTGAACCCTACCTGAAATGTTTTACTTCCACTTTTCGGGAATACATCCTGATCAATAAGGACTGTATTGCAAAGATCTAAAAAAGAAAACTCAGAAGTAGAGTTTCATCCAATGAAAAACTGGCACCTCTTTGCGTAGACGAATTTTTTTTTTTTTTTTTGGGTCCTTCAATTTGACACTTGATGTTTTGATTTGCAAAAAAACAATGTAAAGTTTATTTCTATTAGTTATTACAATTACTCTTATTATTATTATTATTATTTAGTAGTCAGTATGTTAATGAAGTTTTTTTTTTTTTTTTCTTTTCTCTCTGCAGTCCGTTCTAGCTGCTCTTACAAAAGGACGAATCGAGTGCGACATCCCTGACGACACGAGGAAGAAGTTCGACCAGTGGTATTTGCAACAGGTGTTCCAACATTGTCGACAGGTGGCGCTACTTCAGCATCACGTCCCCCAGCAGCAACAACAACAGCAGCATCAACCACAGCAGCCTCAAAATCAACCTGATCCTCAACCTCGAGCCAGCAGCCCTCCACAGCATACATTGACTCAAGACCTCACTTCGCGTGCCTCATCCAGTCAGCACTCGCAGGGTCGCACAAGAATCCGCACCTCTTTTGATCCCGAGCTAGAATTGCCAAAGCTTCATCGCTGGTTTGCAGAAAACCAACATCCTTCCCGGTTGCAGATCCAGCAATACGTCAAGGAACTGAACTCTCTGGAGTCACGGCGTGGCCGAAAACCCTTAGACGTCAATAATGTGGTATACTGGTTCAAAAACGCCAGGGCGGCTCACAAGAGGGCGGAGCAGAAGTGTTGCACGGATAGTAATGGCCTGCAGAGCCCCTGTTCCGAACCAATCATGGAAGGTCAGCTTCTGTTCGGAAGACCTGCAGGAGAACATAGTTTTCTAGCAGAAAGACTGAATTCTGGTAGGACTGAAAACATGGACTGTAGAGGTCCTTTAGAGGCAGATGGAGGAAAATATAGCCTTGGAGATAGCTTGTCGGAATCCCAAGTGAACAGCTCAGACGAGTCAGACAATGTCCATACCTTGGACCTGTCCATACGTCGGGAGAGGTGCCACAATGGCTCTTTGAAACCCGATTCCGAATTAGAGCAGGGTCTGTCGGCACCCAGTTCTACAGAACTCCGAGTCAAGGAAGAGCCAAGAGACTCATGCAGCGAGCACTCACTAGAATCCAGCGACAGCGGGGAGGAGGAGGTGGATATCATGGATGATGTGGCCATGGTGTCCGAAGAACAGGAAACCAGGCAGGACAATTTGGACAACACGGTGTCTCATCAGAACGGGAGCGTCGGAGAAAGTGAATACCAGGTTTCTCATACTCAGGGAGATGTAGATCACCAGCTCTCTCCATATTCCGCGACTACCATGAGCCACTTGGAAGAGCGGCGCAAAAGAAATCGCACGTTCATAGACCCAGTAACGGAAGTGCCCCGCCTGGAACAGTGGTTTTCAACCAACACCCACCCTGCTCACAGTCAGATAGTGCGATACACGCAGGAATTGAACAGCATGCCATACCGGCAAAAGTTCCCTAAGCTCGAGCCAAAAAACATCCAATTCTGGTTCAAAAATCGACGAGCTAAGTGCAAAAGGCTAAATCTGGCTTCCCTGCAAAGCAGCTTGTCCTGTGGCGACAAGCTGATGCTGCCGGCCACGTAGAGCAGCGGGGACGGTGCAGTGTGTGGTGTACCCGATGTAGAACAGCTTGGTCGAACTGACTCTAGTCACATCACGTGTTGCAATGTGAAACGCTCCCAACGGATGCGTCAAGCGCTTGCGCATCGGTAGCGAGTGTGTTCTTGACCGTTCGCCTTCAGAGGGATCGCCTAGCAACACACGCATACGTGACAAAAGTTTTTTGCTAGGCCGCGTGAGCTCACTCTGTACAACTCGCCATCAGTCCCTGCCATATTACGAATTAGAATGGGCAAGGTCAGTCTCCTCCAGCAGACGAGGCAGCAATAGATAATCAGTGTACTGTTTTTTAGGAAACTTTTGCCGTGTCCTTCGGGTGCTCAAAAGGGATGGAGGGCATTGGGGCAATAAACTGTAGTGACAGTAGAGCAGGAGCTAGCTATTGGTTGTTGTGTATAGTCGTGGTTGAAATAACTGTGCCATCTAGAATGTGCAATGTAGTGTTGGTGATGATGCTAGATACTGTACAGAGCTTTTGTTGTTGACTAGTGGCCTGCCTGGGACTAGCCACGTAGTTTAACGTTACGACTTTCAGGTCTGATCTAGAAACACGAGGCACCTAGCACTGTTGGCTACATAGCGAATGTGGACAGCATTCGGTAGAGAATGGCGGCCGAATAGTTTAGATTGAGAATTTCTATCTGCCCAGTACTCGTATTATACACACATTTGCAATAGTTTCACGCCATCGTAACAAAGTTCATGACCCGCAACACGTAAACAGCCTTAGTGCACGTCTTAATAAGTTAGATGATTTTTGTGGGAGGTAGGAGAAAGACGGTAGGGGACATGTGGCGTGTAAATCGTGCTGTTGCTTTCACTCATCCTGTATAAAAAGAAGGAAAACAAAAAAAAAAAACAAAACTTGTTGCTGTTTCTTAACTTTGAAACTGACGGAAACTTTTTAATATGCACTCGGGGATAGTTTAGACCCTGTCGGAGGCGAAATTTTAGGTCTCGAGTGGAAGTAAAATGGAGATTGCTTTGCGTTCGTGAGGTAAATAACAGTCTATTGCTTAGAGAAGCCGCCATTTCGGAATTGCTGCATTCTGTTTTTTTTTTTTCTTTTTTTTTTTTCTCCTTAATTATCAAAGGGAAAAAAAAGTTAATGTCAAAAGAGAAAGTGTAAATTGTCAGTATTTGGAACATCGCTTGCCAATCGGTAGAATTCCGCATTTTATTATTCGCAAAATAATAATAAAAATAAAACTAAAAATGTTATGGGGATAACCGCTTCACTTATATTTAAAACCCAAATTTTTAGTTGCACTAACTGGAACTACAAGCCACAGTTAACTTATGCTACACAATCTGCGATTTCATCTTCCCACGAATTGTGTAGAATCTTGCACCATAAAGACAGGGCCGGATTTCCCATTAGGCACCGTACACAGTGCCTAGGGCCTACGAAGGAAGGGGAAAACTTAAAAAAAAAAAAGTTCACCCTTTTCACTGTGACTAACGAAAAACGAGTTGAGAAAAACCTGGGCGCAATTGACTCTAGGAACTTCAATTCAATACGCATACGCTACCTAGCGACTGTTCTCGAAACTAGAAGAATTGAAGTGGTTTATCATTTATTATAATTGGTAAACTTTAGGCACGTTAATTGACGTGATTCGCAGTCAAAGTGGTAAAATAGAAGAAACATTTTACCCCCCCCCTTTTTTTTTTTTAGCACATTTCGACATAATTCGACTACGAACGCCAAAATCCAGCCCTGCATAAAGATGACTGCTAACTGCTGAAAGGGAAAGCCGGTCCTCGTGATATTTGATAATTCTCGTTTACGCTCAACTATTACCAGGAACGTGAAGAAAAAGTGCAGGCGATGGATTTTTTTTTCATGGAAAAATAAAAAAATGCTTTGCAGTTACATGACAGATCAGTTTAATTATTAACTCACTTCATACATCAACATGTGGGTATTTGAATCAAAATAAGTACATATTATATTTGGCATTTTACTTGTTAAAAAAAAGCGAAATACGAATTATTCGTTTGAAATTTCGTTTAAACACCCGAATTTTATAGTTAGGAAGCGCAATGATTGTGCATTTTATTTTTTGCAAAAAAAAAGAATTTCTTCCAAATAAGGGGAACCGTCTTCTGGGAAATGGGGTTGTATGTGGCGCCATCTGCGGGCATCTCTTGTTACTAAAACTACATTATCAGATTAACTCTTTCAGTAGACGGTATTCATTCCTGGAAACCATACTGAAATGTTATATTGTCTTAATAGGCCAATTGTACCATCAGGATTAGTTGCTGCAAGATGACCTTTTAGAAGCCTTGCGATACGGTGTAGCATACCTACAAGCAGCAAGTTCCTGTATAAAAGTAAAGTGCAGCCATTATCAACCCACTGCAGGATGGAAGCCTCCTCAACAATTCATGCCGAGGGAAATGGACCATAATCTGCCACGCTGGTCCAGTGCGGGTTGGCAGATCGACCGTATTCAGCAGTCAGGGGCTTGAACCCAGTCTCTACTCAAAGAGCGTGTGCTATTGCACTCCCGCTTCTGCCCACTCGGTTACGGGAGCCTTTCCTGTATAGCAGGGTTCAAAATAGCACGTGTTTGAATAGTGGGAATGAATGTCATGTGCTGTGACAAAAAAAAAAAAAAAAATCATCACTTGAGGATATTTTTCTTTACATTGTGCAAAATATATGAATGAATTCTCATTGTTTCCGTTTATTGGGGGGGGGGGATCGAACGACAGTAAGATGACCATGTATAACTGTCCCTCGGAGGGCGACAAAATTTCCGTCCTAACTTATTGCAGTAGAGTCCATTTAATACCTCAGACATTCTTTTTCACATTCTTTAAAATTCCACTTCAAACTTTTGAAAAATTCATTCAGATATCGTTTTAGTATTTCTATATCAAAAAATAAACGAATATCAATTTTGACCAGTTGGCAAGTGAGTTCAGTGACAGTTAAGTATTACGCGACCAATGGAAAGATTCGAGAACAGATTTCAAATTGTGACTTACTAGCATGGTCTGTTATTTACATTAGGTTAACCCCAACTCATAGATTTGTTAATAACGATATTTAGCGTACATAAAATCTATCCAGTCATATAACACTTAATAAGCGTAAAGATATATGAATAACCCAACCGTAAGCATCCCTTTTACGTAACATCTCAGACATGAGCTAATGTCAGTTTGTTCCAAATGTAATTAGAACTGGTCACTCAAACAGAAGCCATTTTTCGGTAGTAGTTTTTGCAGTTAAAGTTTTTAGAATGCTCACCAAATTTTAGATGTTTTAAGAATGCTTTATCTGTCTCCGTTATGAACGTTTGGCATCTTTTTATGGTACATCTTTGTCGAAATAGTTGGTCGTCCTAATGAACTATATTTTTGTTCCCAAAAGGTTGCCTAAGTTACGTCACATTAAGTTGGGGTAAAGTAAAAACGCGCTCTTTATAAATTACTAAACAATATTCAGTTATACCGTATACTTCTGTCTCTAATTTCAGGAGTATGGTCCAGGGGTTAACACTGATGTTCATGGCATTTTAGGTATGTACTTGGTCTCGCCCAGAATTTCTTTTATCTGACAATTGTAAAGTTTGGGGTGGGGTGGGGGGGGCTACAACGTCACTATTTTGGCCATACAATGGTCTTTTACAACTACAAGTAAACATTTTTCGTACCAATATTTAGATTCTGCACTCTGTCCTGTTCATGCCAACTTGATTAGATTGCCAGTTTCATTTCTATACAGAAAAGCAGGCAATTGGAACAACGCTGGTATGTCTAGTCTATGAAGAGTTACACCTGCTCCTGAAGGGCAAAAAAGTGAACAGTATTTCGGGCGAAACTTATTAAGAAAATAACCAACTCTTACATCCGTGTGACGTCCGTTTTTTTTTATTCCACTTTTCTCTTTTAGCGATAAAAATATACCTGGGGTAATAAGCAATAAAATTAAAAGGATTAAATTTAAAAAGGAATTGCTATTTTCTATTGTCGCAAATCCTTATATAAGCAATATCTAGAATTCATGGATGAAGTACAGTATTTATTCTGCTAGCCTTAAAATTATAGGTAATGTAATGATGAGTTCACTACACGTGATAGACGCGAGCGAGATACCCCCCCCCCCACCCCCAGGTGTAAATCATATTTTTGTCGAGTGCCAATGAATGTTACCCACCCCTTACAAGAAGTGTACTTTCTTTCCAAACCAGTAATTACATTTGGAGCTGATAATGTCTCTAACCATGTAATTTAACTATCTTGTATCCTCATATACAATTATATAAAGAGTGGTTTTATTAAAAATATGCACAAGCCCCCTTCCCTTTTTTAATTTAGAAGAACAGATTGATTTTTCATACTGTTATAAACGCTGTCGTAGATAAAACCTAGGAAATTCTGTCAAGAAGTCGGTGAAGCATAACTTTACCAAGACTTTATAGAAAACAAATGGCCCATACTATTTTTTTTGGCCAAAACTGGTAGATAAATATAAATAACCACTAGAGGGAGAGGGGAAGCGTGCAGGTGCATTCGCTAGGTATCACACCATCCCCCTCGCTTTCTTAAATTGATGTAATTCATTTCAGAAAGTAGGTCTTCCCATGACTAGTGACTTCAAGAACAGGTGGTGACTGTCAGCAAACTAACACTTCGTGGCGCCAGTATTTCCACTGTTTACCTCCAGCTGGTTGTCCCATTCAACTCTGTAGGAGTCTAAACTTTGTTATTGTGTAGATGATGCATCTAATGCAACTTGTACAGCTCTTGACTCCTTAGAGGAAGTAAAAATGTCTTGTGCACTTGTGATGTGGCTCATTTTTTCACCGTACCTTGTAAACAAACTGACACCTTAAACATTTCATAAACCACATTTTGATTCCAATGAAAAATACATTTAACTACACCGGTACTTGAAATGGAGTGATGGATTTCTCACTTGCTTCCGTTTAGTAAGGTCCAGATTCGAATCTAGTTAATGCTACGAAGAACTTATAGCAATTCCCAAAGAAGGAGCAGGAGCTTTCCCAAGTTTTTCATTCCACAAACAGACAAATTGTTCTTTAGAACACACGCAATTTACAGACAATACAATGAGTTGTCTTGACATAACACAAATCGAAATCATATAAAATTGGACTTCTCCATTATGAAGTTTTTTTTTAATGGATACAAAAAAAAAAAAAAAAAAGCAGTGATGGTCTAAATCACTGATGCGCCTAAAACCCAACGATAACTTTTTAATGTGGTTCATTAAAAAGTGATTTGTTTTGGGCTTATTTTCAGCAGAAAATTGTGGAACATCTTTTATATATACACATATATGCACACTGATCGGTCAAGAGGGCGTGAAGCTTTGTGCTGGATTCTAAAACGTAATGATTAAAAATTGGAACATGTTGCAGAGATACTAATATTCCTGAGTATCTCAAGTAGGTGATGTTTAATAAGTTCTATAGATTAACAGAATATGACAATGAATGCACAAAACATGAAGTATAGAATGCCGACCAAGAGTGATGACCTGCATGTACTGCAAACTTCTGGTCAATAGGGAATGTGGTCTCCGACTTCCATATAATAACTGCTATGCTACTTGCCGTTGATGAGGCTATCAAAAAACAGGCATCAATGATACCCATGAAGAGAGTACTTCGTGCACAGAGAGAGAGAGAGAAAGAAAGATTGTGGCGATGGTTTGAGGTAGCAGTACATCTCAAAAGCATTTCAGTAAGACAATTCAGAAGGCGGAGCCAGTTATGCCATGCAGATAGTGTTCGCTATATTTGATGATGCAATTTTTATAACAAGACTATCTTGTAAAATCAAATTTCTGCATAACGTCTCAACTGGAATTGAAGGTGAAGGATTTTATCTAGCCATCTGTGCAGTGATTCTAGCCGTGAAAGAAAATAAAAATTTATCGAGTGGACTGTCGGACTCGTGTAATGTATTTTATACACCAACTTAGGCGGTTTCTGACATATGAGGGAAAAAACATCAGTTGTCTTATACAGGCCATCTTCGTGTAGCCTGCGTACGAAAGAGCCAAACGTGTGTGCGCCTTCAGAAGTTTATAGGTGATTTGGAATGGTATTTTCAGTTTGTATTTACTGAAAATTTCGAGCTGAGCCACTGGCCTATCTGATGATAGATCACGTTTGTGATGTGCTCAAATGGGAAGATATAATCATGGGACTGGATGCTAATGCTAACTCCAGACTATGGAGAAGTTTAGTAACAGCTAGTCGTGGGAAAATGCACGAAGATTGCTTTGCTGCAATTAGATTAGAGAGAGTTAAGGAATTGGACCAGTCGTCTATTTACTCTAACAAAAAGTCTATCATAGATGTCACAGTATGTAAGGAGTTTCTGTTGAATAACATTAGGTATTGGAAAGTGGTGGGTGACGGCAACGAATGATCATAAGGTGATAAATATGAAGTAAGAGTGCAGAATAGAAACATGAAAAAATATGAAGATGGATTTAACGTCACAAAGTCCGTTAAACATCTCATTCAAGACTGCTGAAAATATGTTTAGGGAAGAATTAACACCTGAAAATAAAATGAGGTGGTTTGGAATAGCAATGAATAAATAAAGTGCAAATGTTAAAAGAATTTTTACATAGAGCTTGCAGGTTCATGAGGTGTGAAATTAAAGTTCTCTGTTCCTTGGAACAACGATCTTTCTGATTTGAGATGGAAGGTATAGGAAATCAAAATTGGATTTCCATTGTTGAGAAAGTTTTGCAAAAATATGGGTGATTAAATAAAAGAACCGAAGATTAGGTGTGTGGCATTAAAAAGGAAAAAGATGAAATACTGGCAAGATTTTGGGGGAACTCAAGGTAATTTGGATCCTGAGGATGCCATACAGTCTAGGTTACTAAACTATAATGGACAAGTTGAAGATTATTGTCCAATATCTGTACAGCAGAAGAGACTGCTCGTCGGATAGAGTCCATGAATAAGATCTTACAGCTATTATTGGTAGACGAACTGCAGGATCATACAAGCCGACTGCGCTTTCACATTTCTTGGCAAAATGGCCAAATGATCAAGATTTATGAGGCTAAGTGTTTATAAGCACTGGATAAGACAGGCAGATCAACCGAGGATATCCTGTTTGATGTATTACAAGAAGTAAATCAATCAATCATTGAACTATTGGGCTTTCGGGAGCTTTCAACCGTTTATGGTGGAAGAGCATGTTGAGGAGGATAAGGTAGGCTGATTGTCTTATGCACTTTATAAATTAAATATTTACTTTTCAGATAGAGAAGCGATTGTAAGTAGTATACAGAGCTAAGTAGGAGGTACACCACAAGGGTCAATCTTTGCATAGAATTATGTATGAACGGTGGTATAATTATGACCTTGTGGCTTACGTAGGCGAGATAATGGTAATAGTATGTGGGCAATCTAGGTTATAAACAGAAAACAACAGCATTGAATAAGCAAATACATCAAGTCGCTTCCACCAAACCAAACTGTATGATGGATTTTCATGAGGGAAACCTCCCACAATTAAGTATGGAGTGCCAGTGAGGTATGCCCTCGAAATTAAACCCTTGCTATTTGATGATACGAATGGTTGAGCTTTGTTATCCGTGTAAAGCTCTGCTCTCCTAGGTGTTACGCGAGCATGTAGAATAGTCTCAAGTGATCTGCAGATCATTTCAGGACATGAGCCATTGGATTTAATAGTGATGAAAACAACGTACAGTATGCAACGAAACGAAATTACTTTTTTTTTTTTTTTTTTGGTAGTTGGCGCATCGGCTTCTGTGGCCATATTGCACCTCCCAAGGTTTTTGCAGTACTTTGATCCAAGCCCGAGGCGGGAATCGAACCCGCGACCTTTTAGTTGCCAGGCAGGTACTTTACCCACTCGGCTAGCCCGGTCGGCTAACGAAATTACTCTTGAGATTTTTGGATTGAGGGTGTATTCTGTAATAGGAACTATAGCAGGAGTCTCAGCAAGAACTGGAAGGGATCAAGACAAAGCAGGTGGGACTAGTCCGATTTCCATGAAATGATGCCAGACAAAGGTCCGTATGAAAATCACAATGGCCAACAACCTACATGCACTGTAAAATGTAGAGATTTCCCAGTGGAATTGTTTAGATGGATGGGAACGCTTTCAACCAGCGATCTGCAATGGCTCTTTCAGAATATTTGCATTAGTCTTAATGAATATATTCGATGTTTTTAATCGAGTTTTATATAAGATGCATTGATTATAAATATAGGTTTTATGTATTTATTGAAAAATGCATAGTGTAAGTAGTTTTGTAAGGGTAGTGTGGGTTAAGTGTGATGGTGAATATTGCAAAAGGAATTTTAAAAAATTTGAGCCTTAGACAAAAACCCATCGACTTGCTAAATGGTGGCAAAGGCTGTGGTCAAAAGATTGTTCTTTTAGAGTTAAAGCTTTATTGCTAAATAAACGGGGATGGATCTGCTCGTTGCTAGCATGGACACCAGTAATCAACTGTTGAAAGTATTATCCAACAATGGAAGATAGGAAGGAACATGACATTAATACCAAGCCAGGTAAAGGTAATTAATGACTAGCATTACAGCAGTCGAAATGGTGAAAGGAAGTCAAAAGGCACACTTAATTAGCTGATTCGAGTGATAAGATAGGTATGAGCAATCAAAACAATGACCTTTCATAGAACAGGTTATGGTTACACAGCTGTTTGCAGAAGCTGCCTGCCACTGAAACACATAACCTACCTTAGTGGACAGAATGGAAGCGTTGAATTACAGCAGTGACAGAACATGATGAATAATGCTATTCAGTGTATGCTTCAGATGGTTACATCTGGGTCTAAAGTTTTGCCAAAGACCGGTTTCACCCGGATTGCACTGCACTCGTAACGGGGTTAGCTGGTGGTGCGATCGTATAGTCCTCTTTTATGTGGTGTTGATTTGTTCTTTGTTATCGACAAAGGCATGACATTCCGAAAAATTCTGCCTTAAACGGGAAATTTTTTGAAGAGCCGTATTGGTATTAACATAATGCTGCTAACTGTTAAAGCACGATCAATACAACAGTGGCTTGAGGACAAATATGGTCAACCTGCCAAGAGCTCAGTTCTGAATACTTTTGGGTTGTTTTAGAATAAATTTAAAGCCAGAACATGTTCTAGTTGCTCGTAGAAAGTTTCCTGCAGGCATAGTATTCAATATAGTCCTCTGCTTCAGTGATGTCACAGAAGCAGAGGACTATATTTTAATTTTGCTTCCCGATACCTGTTCCTAAGTTTTGAAAGCTCATGGTATATTTAACTTGTTAGTCACGTGACCCTAATTTACAAGAACGGTATTTATTTGCAGTGGTCTGCTCTATAGGATGATAGAGGTTCCCTTATTATCATAGAACCCTCTACTTCCTCAATAGTGAAGTATGTCCATGATCTTGATAAAAATGCCATCGTGTGGATGCTTTATTGGATTAAAATCCAGCAAATGACTTCAAAAGTAGGTATGCAGTCACTGACACGCCAAATGTTCTATTTCACGTGGTTCTAATGTCATTCGTTATCCTTCTAGAATAAAATGGCAACTTTTGATAGCACAGTTCATGGTATAACGACGTTTCTCGTGATAATGTAGAGGCTTTACCTTCAACCTCTTTACTTGTGGCCGTGCACATTAAACACAGCACCATAACCAATTACTCAGATTGAGTGGAGACAAAAGAAAACCTTTCCCAAATGCCTCTAACGGCCACCAAGCATAGTGGACCCATTACTTGGCTTTATATTTTTATTTTGCTACTTTAAGCCGTATTAACCAGAACTATGTGCTATTTCATACTAATGCACTATGGGAAGTGTTTATTCAAACACTTGCTGAGAAATACCACAAAATAAAAATGCTAAAATGTTTAATAAACGTGTTGAAAGATTTCATTAAGAGAAAGACATGGAGCAGCTAAAGACTACTGTGACACTGCTTCATACGGTGAATATAAGTAATTTTGTAATAAAAGCAAAACCGCTCACGGGTTTAGATTTTCAAAAGCAGAGTATGAAAAATCCTGAAGAGAGATGAGAACGGAAAATATGAATGCAAAAAGCAGACAAATTTGATGTCTGTCACAATATTAGAGGTGGTACAATCGACAACCAGCCGAAATGGCTACGGTTAAACAACTATTTATCATCTTTGTTGTTGAAACCACCACTGATATCATAAAGTTGAGTTAAACTGCTGTGATATATCGAATTGTACGGGAAATTCGAATGTGTACATAGAATTCTACGGGGAAAGGCAACGACTGAATGCAACCTACCGTTAGTAATGCTAATTGAGAGCGTTGGATTCAAGGATTTATTCTCCTGGACTGGATGGTGCCATCGTCTCTCCACACTGAGGGAGGAGCCAAAGAAGTGATGGGCATTATAGACGAGCAAGTTTGTGTTTGGTAGTATTATGAATCTGTGATTAGAGAAGCAGTATAGTCTGACAAATCTCTGTTAAATTACTAAGGCGACGAACCTTTACATATATCTGTATTTTAGTAAGGCTTTTGATACGGTTCTTCACCAGAGGTTATTGTATAAACCAGAGTAGTCCTGGATTAAAAAAGGTCTGTACGTGGATTAGAGGGTGGTTATAAATGGATATTCTTCCGTGTGGACTGGAATAACAAGTGGGGTTCCTCAGATTTCACTGCTCGGAACTCTTGTTTATCTTCGTACATGATATCGGCAAGGGAATGCATGAGAAGCTGTCGAAGTTTGCTGACGATTTGTTGGGAGGGCGATTAACGTTTATAACTATGATAGAATTTGGACAGATTGTAAGTGTAATCTGAAACATAGTAGTTTAACTCTACCGAATACAAGTGAGGAACAAAGCCAGGAGAATTCACAGATTGAGGGAAATGAACTAAAGGATATTTACTATGAAGGACTTGAAAATCGTGATACAGAAAAACATGAAGTGCAAATAGCGGCAAGAAGAGCACACATTATTCTATGATTTATCGGAATTTTTCGAGTAGCGGGAGAAGGCCATTATGGCTTTCAATAAGACCATGGCGCAAGCTTAAAAATTGTATCCAAGTCGGAAGGACGCATCTAAAGGATATGGAACTTCTAGAGGTGGTACAAAGATGGCAAGTAGATTGGTTAGAGTGCTGACCATTATCCCTATGAGGAACATGGTTAGATGTGGTCTGCACAGCTTAACAACTATATACTTCGGGGGGAGGGGAGTAATTGAAGTGTATAAGGCTGTGAGGGGAGGAATATTCTAACTGCGAATGCTATAAGTTTTACATCTGTCTTTAGATGCAGCCGCCAGACCTAGATATAACGTTCCAAGTTTTATTATACCATCGTCTTAATTTTTGCTAAATCATTTAGCAAAAAAAAAAAAAAAAAAATTATAATGGGATTAGCTGCAGCCTACAAACTAGCTTAAAAGATAACTTTCTTGATAGGTAGTTTTCTTCATGAAATTCATATTTGTGAATTTATGCCGAACACAATGAACAAAATTTAGAGGTATTTATTGTTTACATCAGTGTTTCCCAACATGGCCATTTCTAGAATAGACAACAATCCCAATAGCAGTGATGGGAGATACCGATGTGCCTATAGCAATGTATGAGTATATATATATATATATATATATATCATCGTATTAAAAATAATAAATAAAACTAATGTACTTCCACGAATAGTTTAACATTTTTTGTGGTCCATCTGGAAAAAATAAATAATTTATAATGAAGTTATTTACTGTTCTGTTCTTTTGTGGACACTTACGATATTTAATGGCAGAAATCATTACTTGTATATCCATTTAAATATATAGTACCGTCTCTACCATGAAGTGCATGCCAAATGCCCTTTCTGTGCCCACTGTTCCATTTTGCATCAATACTTTTGAAACCAGTCAGCAGAAGGAGCAGTGTTGGATAGGCAATGGATAAGTTTCAAAACTGAATACTACGTACTCTAAAGAATGACTACCAGAACTTATTTTCGGCTATACTATATTGCACGGTCTTTACTGATCGAAGCGTGCTAAGTAGTAAGAAATCAGTATTTAACATCAAAAAGAAAGAATGCAGTTTACTGAAGGCTTTCTTACCAACGTAGAGTAATTGTTTGACATTTCGGTTAAACTAATATATTATTTCGACTCTCAGTAGCGCTTTTGACAAAATTTGTCAAATGCTAAATTTGCAAACTATTTCACAGGGTGAATTTCCTAATCTAGATGAGATTTAAGTACAGTACTCTTAAATAAAAAAAAAAAAAAAAAAAATATATATATATATATATATATATATATATATATATATAGTAAGTAAACAGTTTTCTTCTTTATTACAAGCAAGAATTGTTTTCACAACTTATGCAGGAAAATATTTTGCTTTGTCCCACGCACATTTTGGGGGAAAAAAAATAATAATAATTAACACGAACATTCGACCAAATTGACACGCCCTAGCAACTAGCACGGTAGTTATGATCGCCGTTCCTCCACATCACTTGGAAACGGGCTAGGTTCGAATCCAGTCAATATAGACGTAATCTTCAAATTTTATTGAGACCATAGGAAAGTTAGACGGTCGAGCTTTTTTTTCCATCTCCCAGAAATTCGTATTTTTCATCCCATTAAATAGACACATAGGACGCAAAATAGATGCTGTTTGCAGACATACTGATGCCTCGTGGGCCTATGTGCCATGGCTGAAATACTGAACCTGCTCCTGTTTTGCTCTCGTCAGATGTCCGGTTGGTAACAGGGCATCTCACAAGACCAAATGATTTTAAGATCTCTTGAAACAACAGACTTCGATAAATTGTCAAGCCCGCAAGTAAATACCAAAAATGGTTTAAAACAGGTAAAAAGCTGAAACAGATTTCAAAGTGTAAAATAACAGTGGTAGAAAACAAAATTCTATAAAAAACTGAAGCATTTTCGTGACAAAGTCCATTTTCAGGAAATGCCATGAGCGTTATTAATGCAGTGTTTCTCATTCGGTACTCCACATCACTTGGTTGAGTAATACATTTTTTACAAGTAATGTCAATGTAAATATGAGTTAAATCTTATTTATATTTCTGGCTCGTTTTTATGCTAATATGATACAGTATTTGTATAGAGTAAAAACAATACACACCAAGGCATTTGTTCTGGTGTTCCACCTAAATTAGGGAACACTTAGTGGTGCACTAAAGGTTAAAAAAAAAAAAAAAAAAAAACACTGCAGTAATTATGTGAAATGAAATAGCTTACAATGTATATATTTTACCATTCTTTCAGCACGTTAGTTTCCTTGATATAAAGCAAGGTATGTGGGGTACTTTTTCTCCCACGCTACCACTAACGTTGGTCAGGGAAGCACTCCACTTCTGGGTTAACACGACCCTTCCAGGTGATCAATTCTACGTGAAACTTATACGCCCTCGACACCAACTTACAGATGCGGTCTACATGCAAGTACATCTCACATTAGATATCTTTTCTTTTGTGATCGATGGTAGCTGGATTATCCCTTTGAGCTGCCAAAAATCGTATGACACCTCATTTCCACCTTCACGTTCTTCCAGAGTGAGAATGACACATTTTGGCATAATGAATATGCGCGCTGCCAGCTCCATCTTTTTTTTGTATGCATTTCACAGAATCAACTTTCAGCAACGTCATAGGAAAAAAACAAATTCAGTTTAACGTTATAGCAAAACCCCCATTTATTTTAATTTGAATCACCCTCCTAAGTGAATATCAAGTTTATGAAACTCTTACTTATTCTGTCAGTTAAAAATTAAGATAAGTAATAATTATGCTGTGCGAGTAGCTATCTTGGCTTATGAAGTTTCAGATATCAACCGGAATCAATACGAATTACTTGGTTATTAGTTGCGCTAATATCAGGTTGACTTCACAACCCTATGTAAGTCTTGTTAGAGTTACCACAGACCCTGGGTTTATTTTCACGAACAATGTTCAGTATAACTCAGCTAAGAGAATTCTTTCAGGGTGCGAATATTTTTCAGATGAAGTGGCCAACAAGATCTCCGGGCCTGAATC
Organism: Mastigoproctus giganteus; assembly: GCF_048544385.1. NCBI lineage: Eukaryota > Metazoa > Arthropoda > Arachnida > Uropygi > Thelyphonidae > Mastigoproctus > Mastigoproctus giganteus. The sequence goes on along the minus strand of NC_143588.1, from coordinate 86,688,777 downwards.
TGATTAAGCATGCGAGAGTCACATGACTAATTGGATGCCCACTCCATTTTAGATAAGTATGCTTTAAATTACACGCAGAACACGTGTCAACACTTCATTCTTTGCAACAGAATTTTTATAGAAATATATTCTTTTCATAGAATTTCACCCAAAACAGAGCCATTTCGTAATCTTTTAGCGAATCATATCAGTGAGAAGATTAGATGTGGAATTAGGATTACAAATAAGACAATATTGGGAAAGCTGAGCAGGTCATGTACATTTTCAGGGAGCGAAACTGTAAGCAAAAAAGATATACAAAGAAATAAAAAAATTGTCACATATCGATATTACAGTACTCCAAAACTGCTGAGATTTAAGTACTCTTGGGGTGAAATTCTATGAAAATAATATATATGTTGTTAAAGGCATGTATAATTCGGGAATTACAGGAATTATACATGCCTTCAACAACAGATTCCTTTTACACACCATTAACTTTCTGCCCAGTATATTCTTAAAAATCCTTCCTATTGCTAGTTGTTCAACTATTAGCGTACCTACACAGCAATCTGCCATAAAATTATGGGAAAAACACTTTTTATTCTTGAATTTATAAAAATTAAGAAATTTTATTCTAGCTTGGATATCAATTTTATTACATGTGACGTAGTAGAAATTAAGAATGGGTTCTATTTCATAACATGAGCGAGTTGGTTCACTTAAAAAAAAAAAAGTCTACTGCTGTTCGAGATAAAGATTAATAGCCCACTGATAACCGGACTTTTCTTAAGTCGTAAAGTATCAGTTAAACCTTATTATCAAAATTAAATTAATATTAAATTGAAATACACGTGACACACACGGACAACTCTTTCCCGCCGCACGAATCAGTCTATTTTTGTTCCTCCCGTCCCAAGCTAATCTTCATTCTGTGTTTCCTTAACTTCAGCTTAAAGAAGAGACAGCTGGAACTGGAGCCAACCATGCCTGACTTGGGTGGAAACTGGTGGAACTGCAGCCTAAAAAATCCAGTCTGGACGGATTATCATCTTGGTACAACAGACATTCGCAATTAAATCAGAAAATGGAACATAAGATATAAAGAGGTGGTGGTTTGTGTCAAGCATTATCAACAATAGGCCTCCGTTCTTCCAGAGTAGGAATTTATGAAAGACAATGTCATATCACGAATGGATATAAAGTTGTCTTTGGGGACTAGAGAAGGAATATAAATCGTAGAACGTATAAATTAGCCTGTAGATTTAAAATTGTTATTAATTTTCTATATTAACTTTTTTTAAATATCCTCAAAGAGCTAAATAACTATTTTGCCACACACACCATCACGTTAACAAAATAATAAATTAACAGTAATAAGGAGAGCAAACTCGAGTAGAGTTCGCGACAAATATACTAGCTAATTCTGGGATAACAGTATTAAAAAAACTGCGAACCTTTTGAAATAAAGCACGACTGGGATGTTCTAAGATAGCGCAGCCCTTACCTTTTGGACGCCAGTATATTTAGTCTATAGTTTATTTAAAAAAACAAATAAACACGCAATGGATATAATTATTCCAAAAAAAAAAAAAAAAAAAAATATTGTAAAATAGACGACTAACTTTCCTATGGCTGACTTGCAACAGTAATTTTTCGATTACAGTAAATATCAATGGCAAAATAAAATAAAGATTTCCACTATGTTCGTTGGCTAAAAATAATGCTTTTTTTGTGTTTAAATAATTGTAATAATGTATTTAAATAATTTTAACATCCGACATGGCCTCGATCGAGGCCATGTCGGATGGTAAAATTGCCAGATCATTCCCTAGATTGATGATTGTTGTTGGAAGTTTTACGGAGCAACGGCTAGATTGATGATCTAAATTGTTCTTTATGGTCACTACAGCTGATGAGAGTACCAAACAAACAAGTTCATCGGCCAAAATACCTTGCTAACTACCTAAATTACGATGCACAACATCATATATGTGGCATTAATTTACAGCATTTGAATAGTCCCTCGCACTTCTGTCCTGAGAAAGATTTGAAGACAACAATACAGTTGTCCATGCGCGACTGCAGACATGAAAGGGGAACAGATCAAGTTTGGAAGAACACTTGTGCATACAATCAGGACAGCTAATAGGATCTGTCTGGCCAGATGCGTGCATTGATTTTAGCTCCACTGGCCACTGTATGTTCATTGTATCCCAGGCTCTATAATTTTTTTTTTTTTTCTGTCAACACGCAACCATTACACTGCACACATTTGAAACTTGCCAGCAGCTAGTGAGTGGGGGGAGAAAAAAAAACCATGTACTGAGTATTTTTAAAAAAATAAATTAAATATAACTTTAAGGTTCAGGGTTACGTGCTTTTGGTTGCAAAACGAGAGCCTAACTCTGCCATAGCAGCTGGAAAAATTTAGCTAGCGTCGAAAACAAGCTTAACTTTAATCCTCTTTCCTTTCACCCTCAATGAGTTACACCCTTATCAATAGGCAGTTCTATGTCGACTGATATGAAATTCGCCATTTTCAGATATTAGATTTTATAAATGTCTTCTTGAACTTTAAGGTTTCTCTACACTGTAGGTTTCTCTACATAAAACAGAGACGAAGAATTATAATCTAATTACTTTATTAGATACGCCTACCTAATAGTAAGTAAGTCCCATATAGTCTTCAAAACAGCTGCATTCGTTTTGAGATAGACTCAACGAGGTATCGAAGGGATGCTGATCCATGTTGACTCAAACCGCTTCCCGCAGTTGCAAATTGGATGGTTGCGAATCTCTATTCCGAAGAGTACATTCCATTGGCACTCAATTGGATTGAGATCTCAGGACTGGACAAGTCACCTCAATAGGCAGAAGTCACCCTCATGTTCTAGAACCACTTTCGTACAATTCTGGCCTTGTGACATGGCGTATTACCCAGTTGCAAAGAACCCGTTCGCAGCCATGAAGGGATGCGCCAACAACTGGAGAAAACCTGTGGCAAAAAGGGTCCAACGTGTATCCCTTTATCAACTTCCCCTCACATTGCTACTAACGGCTTGCATTGTTGACATCACGCAGAGGCTTGTCTGTTTTCGCCATATTCTGGTCCTTTCATGAGCCTAAAACTGGGATTTGTCAGAAGCTGCAAAATTTTTCCAATCGTCCGGTGTTGGTATTCCTTAGTCCATTGTAACTATACCTACTCGTTTTGTGCCGACATGAGTGAAACCCGGCTAGGTTGTCGACTGCGATACAAGTTATGCATTCTGAAATGCATCTTTGGTTATCACTGTTGTAATGGGTTGTTATTTGACTGACTGTAGCCGTTGGCCTCTCGCACCCAGCAGCTGTTTCAGACCACAGGAGGCCGAGTGTTATTTGGTTATTCGACCAATCTCCATACACCCGTAGATGCAAACCCCAGCAAGGTTGCAGTTTTTGGAATACTCATGCCACGCTCAGAGTAGCCAATTCTTTCGTCTTGCCTATTTCTCGAACTGAATTGCACACCTATAGTATCGTACCTACGTGCCTATCTACCTGACTTACATCGCCTGATATGCAAATAGGTGATTTTTTATTTTTTGAAGGAGCACTCCATTTCATAAAAATAGTGAGTGTACCTAAAGCAGCTACTCAGTGTATACATATATACTGTTCAGTCAAACCATTATGACTACTTGCCTAATAGTGGGCATGTCCTCGTCTTATGACCTTCGAGGCATGGAATTTGCAAGGCCGCCGGATGTTGCAATAGTGTTACGCATGTTGCCAGGATTGCGTCTTGTAAATCTGCGATAGTTCGTGGGGAAAGATCTATATGCCCGATCTGTTGATACACGTAATCCCAGAGATGGCCTACTGATTCATATCCGGCAACCAAGATAGCACCTGGAAATCACTTTCGTATTCAGTGAACCACTCTCGAACAATACTGGCAATGTAGCCGTGCGCATTATCCTGCTGGAACACACTTGTGCCATCTAGGAAGACGATCACCATGAAGGGATATACCCGATTAGCCACAATAGATAGGTAGATTTTAACATTCAGAGTGGGGTCTAAGGGCACGAGGAAAATATCTCCCATACACTTCTACCATCTGCCAGTTTCTGTTGGACCAAGACATCGGAGTAATTCTCCTCCGCAGTTTGTTGCCGCAACCTCTATTTACTCTCCACATGGTATAGCAGGAAACGTAATTCAGCGTAAAAGGCAATTTTTCCAGTCTTCAATGATCCAAGATCGCTGTTCATATACAAACTTTAGGCTTTGTTGGCGATGGGTGGCCATAAGCATGGGTATCTTGAACAGGCGCCTACTCTGGCAGGCCATTCAATGGAATATTTGTTGTATGAAAAAAAATCGGATATTTGTCCACTTTCTAACGTGCAACTGTGGGCAGGGGTTTTATCCTTGTGTGAGAAGATAGATTACACTGTCCACTCTTGGAACACCGCGAACAAGATTCACAGTTTCCGTAATACCTTTCAACCGATACCAGACAATCATCCATCTTTGGAAGTCAGTTAGATCACGTTCCTTGTCTATGTCGGTCAAATACTTCTTATGGACCTCATGCTACAAACATGAGGTATCACATTTACCGGTTCTCACTGCGACACGTATGCCACAAGTAGAGAGCGATGGCCGACTGTTAAAACATGCAGGTGGTCAATGTTTTGAGTCGACAGTGTACGAGAATGATCATTTCTATAACAGTTCATAAGTCGTCTCCAACGCCTCGTGTTTTTATTTATTTATAGTTTTGTGATAAATTCTTAAAATACTTTTAAGAATCAGCTTTAAGAAAAGAATTTACAATAAGTAACTTTCAAATATATGAGAACACTGAAATGGGGGGGGGGGGGGGTTCATAACTTTACAATCAGGCATTATTTTGTTGGTCTTTTAATGAATCTTTTCCACACCTACGCTTGAGATCTGTTAAACACAATCCCGATTGGGATCAACAATTGTTCGGTCTCCGACGAGATTTTATGCCAAACATGTGAAAAGTGCACTCATTCTTATGAGTCCCATAATACTGTCACAGAGGACTCGCGCACAGTACATATTCATGTTCACCTCACTACTGTCTGGGTAGAAGATGAATTTCGTCAATTTATCCGAGTCGGTCTCAGCCTAAAAGGGTAGATTACGTAACAGTCAAGTAGCGTCACTACCTCTAGGCAAGCTTTTAAGCTCCTTAATTGACAGTCTTTATAGATTCTTTAATTACTACGAAAATTTTTATTTTTATTTCTCAGAGCAAACTAAACTAAAATTACAATTAATTACATAGATTCTTTAATTATTTTTAGTCGCTCTTATTTATTGGCTTTGGGAATAGGCGGAGGTTTTCAATATTAAATTTTTCCACTTTATAAACTTGACAATCTTTTAGCGCTCTATTCAATACTGTTCTGAATAAAAATGAATATTTTAAACACAGTGAAAAGGGAACAAATATTTTGATTGCAAATGTTTTTATTAGTATAGAGAACTTGGGCGTCGGAAATTATACCACCAATTCTTGATACTACCGATTTGATGCAATCGAAAATAAGAGAACAATTTAAGTTCAAGTCAAGAAAATTCATATGGATGGCACATAATTACTTCATTAGTTTTTCTTTTGGTTTACATTTTATGAGCGTTCGATTATCAAATAAGCTGGCTATAATTCCTCTACTTATAATCAAGTGTTTACCGAAACCTCATCACAATGTTCAAGACGTGTTGGGTAGGCAGTGAAGTGAGGATTGTGTAGCATTTTTTTTGGGGGGGGGGGGGGAGGTTGGAAGGAGTGTGCACACGCGATAAGCATTAACTTATTGACATGACAGCTCTATAAGAATATCATAGAAAAGTCCTAAAATTTTGCAAAGATCACAGCTGCCTTTCAAAATTTATGGAACTAGGGGATAATTAAATCTGAACTGTACCCTAAAAAGGTCCTCAGGAATCAACAAAACATCTTCTAAAAACATGGTGTGGTCCCATTTCCATATATGTACAGAGATAATCCAAACTTTTAAGGGGTAGGAGATTGAAAATTTTTTTAATTACCAAAAAAAAAAAAAAAAAAGTCCATTACATGTTCCAATTTAACTAATTTCATGAAGTGTGAACATTTAGGACTGTGCTTGAACCATCGAAAAATAGCTAAGGCAGGTATTCTCAAATTTTAAGTGTTATAATCATAAAAATCGATGTCTAATTATAACTTTTTATTATTATTACAGTGTTTAAAACCCGAACACGTAATCTTGTCATTTAATCCTGTGTATCACTTGAGTTAGCGCAACTCTATAGTAGGATAAGTAAAACTAAAAATATTTTAAAAAGTTGATCTGAGAATTCCTGATAATTATGCTGTGAGAATTATTAGTCTCTAAAAACTATTTCAAACAAGTTATTTCTTACTTATGAAAAAAAAAAAGTTAGATTTTAATATTCAGTTGAATTCCTTTAATCCCAACTTTCATCACAAACCTACATATTATAAGTAGGTTTGTGATGAAACTTAATTTAATTGGCTCTCATTTATATCAATAATATTATCGCTTAATAATCACTAACAGTTATTTTTGAAAAAATATAAATCCTATTCTCTTACCGAATTCATTCATCCATGTAAAACGCATCGTACAATTATCAAATTGGTTATTCATTTGAAAGACGTTAAAACATTGGAATTTCACTGTTACGCCATAGTGCTATAACGGCCAATTTGTGAACTAAAATCAATTTAATTTGATTGAATGCAGCCTAATATCACCAAATTGCGGTTAATATCGTGGGCAAAAATATTGAAGGCCTGCTTTGACAATATATAGTCAACTCCTTACAACTGCACAGATCTAAAAATATGTAATTTCGAAATTAATCTCCTTTTTTCAACCTGTCTGGGCTTTCAAATGATATTTCGCCGTGTGAAAAACACAGATTTCATTTTACAGTAATTTTTAGTGAGAATTAAATACTAGCACCTGGTAACAACGGCTTGAAGTGTTTTTATGAGAGCAAGACCTCCCATCCCTTCAAACAAACAAAAAACAGAAAGTAAAATATACTTTAAACAAATAAAACTGACTTACATTCGTTCGTTTAAGGAAGTCAACGGTAGCAATCACTCATACGCAGTATTCGGTAGCAGCAGACCACAGTCGCTTAATCTATACTCTTACACTAGAGGGCGTTAAGATTTTTTTTGTTAAATAATGCCAGCTGGTGTTTTCTGAGGTAAAGTACGTAGAAGTTTCATTAATGCGTTCCAGTTGAATTATTATTTCTATTTATTTATTCTTTTAATTTTTAACGCAATTTAACTAAGTAGAACAACAGTATATAGCAAAAACATATTGAAAACATTTTTAATGCGTGCCTTTTTCTCCTCCCATAACGAAACCAATAAATTATTTCCTGATTAAAGTAACAGCGAACCTGAGGTGTTTGTGTGTTGGGGGAGGGGAAGGAATAAAATGTGTAGATAACAACTGGGACTGTTCGGTTTAACCAATCAGTTTTGCTCTTAGATTTCATAGTTTGGCTTAGTGCGAAGTTAGAATACCAAGTTCCATAACAAGCTAAGATTTAGCAGAAATACGTTTGAATACTTACTGGTAGACGTATTATCGTTGTCATTTGTACCAATTAGGTTGAAATGATACTTACTGAACTATGCTTTGCAACCGTATCTCAACAAACTACAGAAGAAGATAGTTTCAAGAATGCAACACCTGTTATAGTTGTTCAGGGCGCTTCGGTCAGCAATGATTATTGCAAGGCAGATGAAAAATTTCCCGATGACCAAAAGGACGTTTGGAAAGAAACACCGTCAACACCTTTAGCTTCAACCTTCAAGTCGAGAAACATACAACATCTTGGTATTATTCTCGCTCTCTTGTGCGCCTTCCTGGGAAGTGTAAAAGGAGTAATGGTTTCCGAAGTAAAAAGCATTGGCCCACTTGAGATTTTTGGTCTTCGTAGTCTGGGAGCTGTGGTATTTATCTTGCCGATTCTCGTCTACCGCAGGGACAGGATTTGGTATAATTCTGACACCAACGTCAGGTTATTAATTCGTTCTGTAATTGGGAACGTTGCAGTTGCTGGATATTATTTTGGATTCGCATATTTACCATTGGCTGATGCATCAGTTATCTTCTACAGTATGCCGATCTACACCACCTTGATCGGTTGGATCTTTTTGAAAGAATATTGTGGCGTGTTTCATATTTTATGTGTCTTTTTATCAGCGATTGGAGTGTGCTTCGTCGCATCTCCAACCTTCCTATTTGGAGAAGTCCGGGATTCCGGTTTTTACAGCAATCCGACTGATTCTATTAAAGGTATTGTAGGGGCTATCGTAGGCGCCATTGCTCAGTCAGTTGCTTTAATAGTGTTGAGAAGACTAAATTCTGTTTCTGCATTAGTGGTAAGTTTCTGGTGGGCGGTTGTAGGTATGGTGTCGTCTTTTGGGTTGGTATATTCTTTCGGGGTACTGCAAATATGGAAATGCGGTATCGAAAGCACGCTCGTTTTCTTAATTTCTCTCATTGGGTTCATTAGCGAGGTGGTTTTAGTGGTAGCGTTATATATGGAAGAAGCAGGCAAAGTTTCAATTGCTTTAACTTCCGAGATTGTGTGGGCATTTATCTTACAAAAATTTATCCAAAATGTGACTCCAAATATCGTAAGTATTATCGGGACCCTGTTCATACTTAGTGCTTTGCTGGGATCTGGCATGAAAAACTTAAATACAATTGAACTATGGGAAAAATGGTGTTGCAGAAATCATTCAAAGCAGATCAGTGTCAGGAGTAGACTACGTAGCAAGGAACATAAAACTTACAGCTCATTAAAAGCAAGTCATATTTAAAGTTCGGTTATGAGAATTTCCCATTCTTACCGTTTTAAATGTTAATAGTAAATGTAAGTAACTTTTGTTTTTATGTTTATCTTCACTTTTTGTTCTTTGATTGACATTTTTATATCTTTTAAAATGTTATAGGTGAAGGTTTGCACGTAGTTCAAAATGCAGACATTTATTACGTTTTCTGTGTGAGATCTTTAATAAATTTTTTCTTAAAGAAATATAAGCTGAGCAATATTGTCAATTCGCCGTTTTAAAATAAAGTTTAGTTCTGTCAACAAGATCATCATATCCCACCCCCACACACATTCCATAGTTTCTCTCGAAAATATGAAGTAAACCTATGCAAAGAACACCATACTGCAAGGTGATTCAAAATTCGTGCAACAAATATCAGTAACTAAAATTCTTTACCATCACATTACGCAATCAATTAATTATAAACATAAGTAATTAAATTATGTTAAATGTTCACTTTTTTTTGAGTACATGAACGGACTCTTGATTATATTCAATGACATCTTTTGTAATGTTTGATTCTGTGTTCGCAATTGCATTGGTTTTCAGTTCCTTCGATGTGTTGGGGGAGGGGGACTACTTTGCCTTTTCAACAATCTCCACAAATAAGAATTCAGCAACTATTTTGAACAAAAGTATTGTTTGACTACAAACTTTGGATAATATACCGTGATGGTGTCAATACGAACAAACCAGTATGGATAAGTTTTTCTGCATGCAGAAGTACAAGTATTTCTATCGATGTGGTTTTGTAAGGGTCGCGCAGAATTAGAGAGAGAGATAATCTTTATTACCCTTCACGGCCATAAAGCCAGGGGCTTACAGTTTCCCAAACATGGGAAAATTGAACAATTATTTACAAAAAGGTAATTTTACAAAGAAAACATATTATAATACAAATGGGAGAACTCCTTACGAGAGTTAAATCTGATTGAGCTGGCTTAACATCGAGATAAGAGCACCAGCTCAATCAGACAGGAACAGATGCAAGGTATACGTCAGTCATTGCTGATTACTCCTACTCATCATAATTATTTTCCGGTAAGTCCGGTCAGCAGCGAATTTGTTCAGGTCGGTATTACAAAAATAAGAGAAATTAGTTCTTTCATTTTTTGTTGTGCGATCTTGTTTTATGGAACTTCTTAATGTTCTATCTACAAGAGCGGAAAATGCTTTATTCACAATGATTGAACTAAAGGCGCAAGGGTTTATTTAGGATTACCATTTAAAATAGAGATTGGCCGTAGATTGCACGAAGAGTTAATAGTGCACTTTATAAACTCACATTTCCACCCACTTTCTTTACCCGTTGATACCTGAATAATATTTAATATTGTAAATTCGTTAGATCTGGAACACGAATGCTATTTAACTCTTAATTGAAATTTCTCTCGCTTTTGTAAAATAATTGATTCCGAAACTACAATCAAAGCAGCAATTCTACAAACTGAATTTTCAAAAGTAGGCTTATTCAGGTATGCGAATTCATATTTGCGATGATTTTATTTTTTTAAGTTTAGATACCATTTTCTTAAATATTCTAGTGGTTTTTCCTCAATAAATAAGCTTCTTAGTTATTTTAAACTCATTTTATTTGTATATGTATCTTGTTCACATTACACGGAATATTTCTATGCTAAGTTGTGTAGATGTTGGTCATCGGTGTAAGCATGGGGTTTTAACCAGTTAACAATGGCTAACTCCACTTAGTTTTTGAAAAAAAAAAACATGGTGTCATAAGAACATTTATCACGTAATGCTATGTGAATGTAAGAAAGAGAATAACGCGACTGCAGTCACGAAAAACACTAAAGATACATGTTGGGAGGAAATTTAAGTGTAAGGAAACGCTACTGGTCAGGTCTGATGATTACGACATAGCAATGAAGTGTGTTCAGGCCGTGCAGTAACATTTGCGATTTTCTACATTCGAGCAACTTTAAACTGTTTTTGAATAATCAGTTCTTTACTCTGGATGAAAAATAGGTGTTTCGTCATGATATTGAAGTTTTCACACTGGGGTTAGTGCCGGAGAATCTACTACTACTATACAGGGTGTTTCAGTTAAACGTTTCAGAACTTCTAAGAGGGGTAGGGTACATCCTGACAACTCGAAATCATATAGCAATGTGGGGTCGGAAATGCTTTCCTGAAGCGGTGTTGTACACAGAAGCACCATAAAGAAAAGAGACCGTAAGTGAGAAATCGTTTTAATAATTCGAAGTTTCTTCCACGGGCTACAATGCACGCCTCACATCTCCGACGCATGGACATCCGAACATTCTGGAATACTCCAGGCGAATTTCGAATTTCTTCGGCAGCTACTGCGATTCTTGCAACCAGCTCCTCAGCATTGTCAACAGGGGTGTCTTGAACTAGCGATTTCATATGACCCCAGAAATAAAAATCAAGACATGATAGGTCGGGTGACCGAGCAGGCCAACGCACGGGACCACCACGTCCGATCCACTGTTGACCAAATGTGACATCCAGGTAGTTACGAACATCTCCGCTATAATGGGCAGGGGCTCCATCATGTTGGAACCACATTGTCTGTTTCGTCGATGCAGAAATCTGTTCATCTCTCAAAAGTTGTGGCAATACTTGCTGCAGAAAGATCAAGTAGATAGGTCCGGTTAGACGAAACGGTAACAGGTAAGGTCCGATGAGGTGATCTCCCATAATGCCGGCCCATACGTTGACCGAAAATCGAATCTGTGCTGCACGACGACTTCTGTGTACAATACCGCTTCAGGAAAGCATTTCCGACCCCACATTGCTATATGATTTCGAGTTGTCAGGATGTACCCTACCCCTCTTAGAAGTTCTGAAACGTTTAACTGAAACACCCTGTAGAGCCAAGAGTAGGCCTTTACCTCAGAGTGCTTTTTATGCAATATTCGGAGCAGTAGCGTAGCTACCCTTTTTCGGGCCCGGAGGTAAAGAACATGTTCGGGCCCCCTGCTTAATTAACGAAAATTGCAATAAGAGGAGACAGCCAAAGACGCCGGGCACTTAAAGGAGCCGGAGGCAATTGCCTTGCCTGCCTACATGGTAGCTACGCCACTGATTCGGAGTGTAGTTTATTTTTAACTTTTGCAATCCAATGTTCTTTCCTTGATAATCGTATGGGAATTGTTTCATCAGGACATGCTGCAGGATCACGTGTAGAAAAATAAAGGGTCACCATTAAGAAAAACATTCCATATTTGACAGTTTTTATTTGGTTTTTATGAGCATTAGCAACTGAGGCCATATTGCTGCGGAGATATGCGGTGGTCATTCCCTGACCTTTCCGTATTTGGTGGTTACGGGCTCGAACCCCGGTCTAATCAAGAAGCGTGTGCTACGCACTGCCGCTCCTGCCCACCTGGCATATTTGACAGACCATCGTATTTAGTACTACTCGTAAGTCGACATCACTATCTGAAAGAAGGGAGGGAGAAAAAAATGTTTCGAGGCTATCAACTGTCCTGTCCATATTATTTACTTCAAAGCCAAAGGAATTATATAAACATGATATTTAATGTCCGCGGAAAGCCAGAGAACGAATAAAAATACTGCACATGCCTGATTTAAAACTTTATCAGATATAGTCGGGGTTTTAGTCTGAAAAAGGCATTACTGTACGGAACTTTACTATATCTGATGCTGTATATTAAAGCCATACTAATATCATAGTATTCATATAAAGCCAGACCAGCTTATTACAGCTTGTGTTTAGTCGCATCAGCGACATAGGTCACGTTGGAACATTGTGTATCATGTTTATACAAGTGGGTTCATGGACTGACCTGCATGTTGCGCGGGCTGAAAAACCTGGAATAATTTCACGCGTGAGCGCCGTTGGACGGGCTAGCTGCATTGAGCAGTTCTTCAGAAGTTTCTTTAGTCTGATGGACTTGAACACAACAGACATATCCAAACAACTGGAAAATCCATTATATTGTCACAGAAGATTATTTATAAACTGGGTGAGTGTCTACAAATGTACAAGGCAGTAATGCCGATTTTAGTTATTTTTGACATGTCATACAATAATACGCGTACAGTAGTTTTCTAAGTAATTGACATCATTGCGGAAAGAGAGAACTTACGGCCCGAAAGCCGGATGAGTTCCCCAGACCAATTTAGTCAGCCCCTGGAGATTCCACACCTTATGGAATTTTTACTTTTCTGCTGCGTTGCTATTATATTGTACCATTCACTGCTCATAGCACAGTATAGTAGTTGTAAGATATCCGAAAAGCATCGTTTTATTCCTAGATATACGGTGACAGCTTATGATCTTAATTTCCTCAAAGAAAACTAAAACAATAAACTCTCCGGACTACTCGAATTTTTCAAATAAAGGGGAGCTTTTATTGCCGATATGCACGCCTGGCTTGGGTTATTTGCAACCACATTTATTTTTGATATATAAATATCGTGGTGTGACTTCGCCTATTGTCTATCGAGTGGAAAGATCTAGGGTCAAAATACAGTGATAGACGCAGAACTGAGTTAGTCCCTTTCAAATAGAAGGAATAGCATTTGGAAATTGCCATTGACTTCTTTCTGGTAATCTCCAAAGTGATTTTGCAATTGCACACGAATAAAGACAATTTTCTTTTTAAGGAACAATTCACTTAATGTTAACTCCTTGAAGTTTGTGAATGTTCCATAGCAAGTGTAGCTTACGCACAAAAGTTCTAGGCATAGTAGCAGGAGACCCTTACATTTCTATGCGCACATCTTATATGCAAATTAATGAAACTAAGAACCTTTCTTCATGCAATTACCAATATGTTTCTCATTTGCTTTCCAGCCTGCTTCTCATTACTTAATATTCTTCCGCTCTGAACTGTTCCTTCGCGATTGACAAGTCATAACGTTACCCTTTTACATTTTTCATGAGTGCAATTAATATTTAAAATTACTTTCGCATCCCGAGTCTTGTTAACTTGCTTAACATCGATCATCAAAGCTTATTTAGCAGTTTAATTAACATATTAAAACCTTTACTTGTTTATGTATAGAAATCTTAACTGTATATGGGTTTGAATAGAGGTAATCTCAGTTCATGTTTAAAATGAAATTAGAACGTCACACGTTACTCCAAAAGGTCATTATTAGTAGTTATCGGTAGGTAGTGGCGACATCTATCATTTAAGTGAAATATTTCTGTGCGTAACTTTAAACCTTCGCGCCATCCTCACGATTAGAACATACACAAACACGTTTATATCAGCGAAAGATAAACTTTAAAACAAAAATTATCGCTCTGAAATGACGTATGCTTAAATTGGTTTCAAGCATACGAATATGGATAATTTATCTTAATCAGTATTGATTTTGCAATGAATTACTACTTAAAGGTACTATGTATATATTAAATGCAATAGCATCCTTAATACACAGCCATTTCTGAAAACAGAATATTTATAAAGCGACATCGTTTTAAGTTATATCTCATATTGTGAATACCTTCACAACGAGTTGCCATGATATTGCACTACTTAAAACGATGCCCCGTTATAAATATTTGTTTATTCAGAAATGGCTATGTATTAATGATGCTATTGCCCTTAATACATACATAGTCTAAATTTGCTCGCAGCTTGAGGCTTTAGCCCTAAACGCATCTTAGTCTAAATACATCATACACCATCAGGCTTCTCTCATATTGTGGAGTTATACTTCATAACTGTTTTGCGTGCACCTCCGTAGCCAGGTGGGAAGGAGCAGCAGTGTGTAGCACACGCTTCTTGATTAGACCGGGGTTCGAGCCCGTCACCACCAAATACGGAGTATGCGGAAAGGTCAAGGGATGACCACCGCATATCCCGGAGCAATATGGCCTTAGTTGCTAATGCTCCTAAAAACCAAATAACAACATAACTGTTTTGCCATCACTTGGGCACCCAAACAGAAGAAGGGCCAAATAGCCCTGAAACGGCACCAGTGGTAGCCTGATGATATCCGGAGTTTCCAAGAATAGGTAAAAACAGCCTTCTCCACTGGGGAAGCGTTGCCTATTCGAGGAGTTTGAGTGGTGTGAGTTGGAGTTACTGTCCCTTTCATTCTTCTACACAGTTTCTTTTCCTCTTCCGCTCCTACCATTACTTTCCCTCTACCTTTTTGCTTTTCTAAGTCTAATAGGGACAACTGGATAGTCGAGTTATTATTCCACACAAATACAAAATAGCCCTGAAACGGCACCAGGAGGAGCCTGATGATGTCCGGAGTTTCCAAGAATAGGTAACAACACTCTTCCCCACTGGGTAAGCGTTGCTTGAGGAGTTTGAGTGGTGTGAGTTGGAGTTACTGTCCCTTTCATTCTTCTACACCGTTTCTTTTCCTCTTCCACTCCTATTACTTTCCCTCTACCTTTTTGCTTTTCTAAGTCTAATAGGGACAAGTGGATAGTAGAGTTACCCCACACATATACAAAATAGCCCTGAAACGGTGCCGTCTGGGTGGTGGTACCTATCTGAGAATAAGTAACATTAGTCTTCTCCTTAGGTGACGCGTTACTTATTCGAAGTAGTGCAATATCATGCCAACTCGTGTATTCACAATATGAGAACTTAAAACGATGCCGCCTTATAAATATTCTGTTTATTCAGAAATGGCTGTGTATTAATGATGCTATCGCACTTTATATACAGGGTGTTTCAGTTAAACGTTTCAGAACTTCTAAGAGGGGTAGGGTACATCCTGACAACTCGAAATCATATAGCAATATGGGGTCGGAAATGCTTTCCTGAAGCGGTGTTGTACACAGAAGCACCATAAAGAAAAGAGACCGTAAGTGAGAAATCGTTTTAATAATACATGAAAAGAAGCAAAAGGTACATGGATTAAAGTAACTGTTCGAAGTTTCTTCAACCTCGTATTGCTTTCGCACAGTGGTACCTTGGAAAATGTAAATCCCCTTTTTCCTGCTGAAGTGTTGTTTTCCGATGAGGCATCCTTCACTCAACACGCATAACGACCATATCTGGGCGGTCGAGAACCCGCATGCAATACGACGTCGTGCAGCACAGATTCGATTTTCGGTCAATGTATGGGCCTGTATTATGGGAGATCACCTCATCGGACCTTACCTGTTACCGTGTCGTCTAACCGGACCTATCTACTTGATCTTTCTGCAGCAAGTATTGCCACAACTTTTGAGAGATGAACAGATTTCTGCATCGACGCAACACACGATGTGGTTCCAACACGATAGAGCCCCTGCCCATTATAGCGGAGATGTTCGTAACTACCTGGATGTCACATTTGGTCAACAGTGGATCGGACGTGGTGGTCCCGTGCGTTGGCCTGCTCGGTCACCCGACCTATCATGTCTTGATTTTTATTTCTGGGGTCATATGAAATCGCTAGTTTATGACACCCCTGTTGACAATGCTGAGGAGCTGGTTGCAAGAATCGCAGCAGCTGCCGAAGAAATTCGAAATTCGCCTGGAGTATTCCAGAATGTTCGGATGTCCATGCGTCGGAGATGTGAGGCGTGCATTGTAGCCCGTGGAAGAAACTTCGAACACTTACTTTAATCCATGTACCTTTTGCTTCTTTTCATGTATTATTAAAACGATTTCTCACTTACGGTCTCTTTTCTTTATGGTGCTTCTGTGTACAACACCGCTTCAGGAAAGCATTTCCGACCCCACATTGCTATATGATTTCGAGTTGTCAGGATGTACCCTACCCCTCTTAGAAGTTCTGAAACGTTTAACTGAAACACCCTGTATATATAGTCTAAATTTGCTCGCAGCTTGAGGTTTTAGCCCTAAACGCATAAAAAAAAAAAAGGTACTTATTTAATTTTCTATAACTCTCCCAAGCTCTTGTTTTTGCTATGTTCCGGTATTACATTAGCCGGCTCCTTATTAATTCACTTCAACATCCTTCACATGCTACATTCACTATTCCCAATTGAAAGAGACTATTTAGTATCGTGGACTAAATAGTCTTTCAATTGAAAATTTAAATATACTTTTATAATTTAAATTAAACTTAATTCTAGTTTTTCATTTGCCATTGAGGTTTACTGTATTAATGGCGCCATCTATCGGCTGTAAACAACACGCAAATGTGTTATATTCGTATCTGGTAGATTGAATTTTTTATATATATATATATATAGAGACAGAGAGATCCCTGTTTGTTACTACAGTCACTTCATCAATTTGAGTAGGAGCAAAGACAAATGATTCGAACGGAAGACATTTCTACTTAACTAGTTTCTTCATAATTCCACTGAAAGATTACGTCACATACTTACAATATCATTGGCTATTGCAACGTGACATGCAGTGATAACCAATAAGAGTTGTACGACTTTCTAAGCGTTTAATCATTGGTGGCGATTGTGTCCATCAGCAATTTACCCAAACGGCACCCCTTCCGGGGTGGTGTTGACAAAACAATTCTTTGTATTAATCGATCGGGTGTGTGTATATATTATTTTTTTTATTACTATTATTTATTTTTTTATGTATGTTCATAACATTGAGCATTCTACAGTAAACATGCGCATTTCATGAAAAAATAAATATCAATCTTATGCGATTTGTTATGAAATTGTTAAAAACAACAAAGCCTAGTGAAATGAAAGAAAACTGAAGAACAAATTAGATTTTTTTTTCTGTTAATTACACAATTAGCATGCAGTTTGATGTTGGAGAAGCTGAATTATGAGTTTCATGGTAGTATGTGTGGGTCAGTGGGTGTACATATCATAGTTATTGCAATGTAACTTTGAGTACGCCCTCTCCAGAAAAGTTGTCTTAGTTGGCTTTGACTATGCTGCCATCTATTAGAAAGAATAGGTACTAACATAAGACATTAGATTTTATCTAGTGTTCGTAATAAAATTTAGATTTTATGAATAATAAAGTAAGGTCGCTTCCAACATTTGAAAATACAATGGGGGGAAAATTTGCTAGTAGTTAGATGACCAGATGCTGAATGCCACAGTGGATAAAAAGAAAATCCAGGATAGTGAGATTCTCATTATATTTATATAGAAATCTTTATTTCAGATACAGGCAACCCCCGTATAACACGGTACAGTACTTCTACAATAAAATTTCGCTCTAACACAGAATTTCGGTAAATCTCGCATAACAGGGTATTTTTGAGCCTATGTGAAGGGAAAACCCTGCTATGTTGGATGTAATTTTTTTACATTTTCTTTTTGAATTCCTGCTGTTGAGTCGCTAGTCAAAAAAAAAAAAAAAAAAAAAATTGAGAAATCCCTGTATTTTATTTTGTTGGGAAATCCCCGCGTTACTAACGTTCTGTGCTATTGAACTTGCGGAAGAATCTACGTTTCAAAGCTTTGGAGAGCACACCAGCCCATCCACAAGATTTAAGTCATCCAAACGTTGAAGTTATGTTCCTCCCACCACAGTTGCACTAGGTTAATACAACTTCTTTCATTCAGCCATTAGATCAAGGCATTATATCCACCTTTAAAACTCATCACTTCAGAAAATCGTTACAATGGATTTTGGAAAAAATTGATTCCGAATCTATTGAAGTAATGAAGGCATGGAAACATTTCTCAATTGTGGACTGTATCAGAATCATAGCTTTACCGCTGAAATAAGTAAAACCGTCAGCGTTTAATGGGTGTGGAAAAACGAATGGCTATAGTCAGTTCATTCAGGAAATACACTGGTGTTCAAAATATTTGGTGCATCACCTAGGAATTTCACATTTCTAACCCTTTTTCGGGATGGTATTTTACATTAATCACTAGCATCACAAATAGAAATATAAACAAAAGATATTTATTAATAGTTAAGGCAAAACTAAGTAATATTTGACAGGTTCTCTCAGAATATTCCAAAATGGTCATTTGCAACCTTTATACAAATAAATAAATTTTCTGTTTATACTCCGGGACGACCAAACGGTCAGAGGAGTTCAAAAGATAGACAGAATACAACAGTTTTGGTAAACACAATTATGGCTGAAATGTTATCAGAAGCCACCAATTTGCTCCAGTTTATCATTTTAAATGGAAAACAAAATTAAAAATTCACCAGGTGCAGCAACTGACATTTAGTTGAACCGCCTGTGGCCCTGATGACAGCAGCACACCGTTGAAGCATTGACAAGATCAACTTCAAAAGATTAATCAACTGATAGTTCGTGGTTCCGAACACGAATTATGGCTTCTTGAAGTTCACGAAGGGCCTTTGGTTTCTTTCTGGCAACTGCAGATTCCACACGATGCCAACAGTTCTCTATAGAATTCAGATTCGGGCTATTTCCTGGCCATCTAAGAGTTGTAATGGACCGTTCTTCCAACCATTTTTTCACCTGTAATAAATGTAAACACATTACTGTCGAACCTCTAATGCAGAAATGAAGCTAAAGTAACTACAGACTTACACTTTTCGCCCGATGGCAAGGAGCAGAGTCGTCCTGAAAGATGGTTGGTTGGCAGGTTGAAATGATCTCTAATGGTTGGCAGCAATTTGCCTTCCAGTATAGCCAGGTATCCATTGGCATTTACGGAACCTTTTATATAAACTGCAGGTGACCTACTTAGCGATACGAAATGCACCCCTATCATTTGGTTGGTAGGGAATTTCACTAGACACCATACAGTCTGGATTGTATTCTTCACGTCTACGGCGAATCATGGTTGTCTCCCATCAGACCCATGCAGGTTGAATTTCTTCTCATCCGAGAAAATAACTCCACGGGGGTCCATTTTACATGCTCCTTACACCAAATGAGTCGGGCCTTTTTCATTTTTTGAGGAGGGGCTTCTCTCCATTTTTGAAGAGGCGTCTTCTGACTATTACGGCACTTCCAACCACTCCTGTGTTCTTCCCATTCTCTTTTCAGCTCAGACGAACGAAGAAGCTTTACGGTGTTTAAGGCAAAGCGCTTCAAAACGCGGTCCTCTTTGGTGTAGAGACTCGTTTGCATCCGGTTCCTTTTTTCCTATCAGCAGAACTAGTATTCTTGAGTTTGGAAAGAAATCTACTGACTGTCGACTGATTACAAGGCACTCTTTCTTCATGGCGTCAACTGCACGTAACTCACCATCCTGACACAAGCAAGGAATGACTGCAGAGGTTGCTTATATAGCTGAAAGTAACCACTGACGCAATATTACATCATCACCTACGTGTGTCAATCTTATATGATGCAATTTGTAAGAAATATTGCCATATACTTACATTATTCGGACGACAATTACAATTTTAAGGGGTGATGCACTTTCTTTGAACACCAGTGTATGGTCCAATCAACAGAAAACAGAATCGGTACGATAGTAGAATTGGTATGTCGGTAGGAGGGGAAGGTTTTGATATGAAACCCTCGTGGGTAGCACAGTTGATAGAATCGCCCTACAATGGATGGAAAAGACTTTGGTCCGAATCCAGTCGATGACTGGAGGAATTTTTAGTAGCTGAGTTAGTAGGGCTCGGGTAGCATGGTTTTTTCTCCCGAAAACTCGGGTTTTTCGTCCAGCAAAACAATTTATAGACAATATACACAGAGTAACATGGCCTCGCCGATGCACCTAAAAAAGATATAAGCGGATTTGGTGGAAAAAGCATCGGAGGTAAAACCAAATCAATTCAGAGGATGATAGCGTAGATGAAAATTCTAAACTTCCAAATTTTATACAGGAAGGCATAAAGTTAGCCGGGCAATTAGAATCTTATTTTTTTAATGCAGATTCTTGAAAGTAGCTGAAAGTTCAAAAGGAAGCTTCAAAAATGCTTAGTTCCATACGATGAAATTCACAAAGATTTATCAAACAAACTCAGATTACTGATTTTTTAAAGAAAAGATACACGAAATCTAGAATGGTGTATTTTTATTCGTTTTGTTAACGAAATAGTGTATTTTTGTTAGCTTTTGGAACGTAACCCCCCCCTTTGTACTTTCTTAGTTTCGTATAACACGGTTTCGCGCAACATGACATTTTATAGGAACCCAACTACCTTGTTATACGAGGGTTACCTGTATGTCCAAAATTGACGAGAACCGAGAACAGTTTAGGCAATACGTGCTCTAGAAAAAAAAAAAAAAAAAAACTATAAAATAGATTATTAAATATATATTGTAAAAATAAATACATTACTATATTTGAGGAATAATATTTCACTGAACTTATTTCTGCCCTATAGCATTTTGATCATCTGAAAAATATTTACGCGTTAAATTTACGTAACATAATGGAATTAGTTTTTTATAACCAAAAAAAAAAATCATTCATCGCAATAAAATAGACTGTCTTCATTCCTTTTTCGGATAGTCTAAATGAATATTTTAATGAAACGAAACTGACAAAAGTTATCCTCATTTGAAATTCCATATGAATGCAATTTTAAACAACTATATTTTAAAACCTGAACTCGATATCATCATTCTTCTCTTTTTTGGTGATTCCCTTCTACTTCTCTCTCTCAGGGTTACTCAGAATTTTTTTTTTTTTTTTTTTTTGGCTGGTGCATAACCTCTACCGTGTAATTTTCAAAAAATTCATTTTGCAGGCCGAGGTGAAATTTTAATTTTACTTATTGAAGGGACCCAGTTTTATAAGTACGTCTTGGAAGTCATTTTATACATACCAAATATTTTATCTTTAAATGATTTTCATTCTTCACCCTGAATATGAAACTCGAATTACAAAAATTTACGAGCACGTAAAGGCACAATTTTTATTCATCGCGTGATTTCGCCACTTCGATCGTCTGATGCACAGAACTCATGACCTCTACCGTGCAATTTAAAAAAAAATTCATTTTGCAGGCTGAGGTGAAATTTTAATTTTAAATACCTCGGATAATTTTAATAAAATTTGAAAAAATTAATTTTACCTGTGCAAAATTACAAATTAAAATTTTACCTGTGCTCCATATTAATTCTACGAATATTTCTGATGCATAGGAATTCCTCTCGGCCAAAGAAAAGGGTGCTCTGCACTGGCATGGCCGCGTTAACGCTACGGCCAAACCGGCCGGGGTCTCATTTTCAGTGTAAATATTTTTCTAAAGTAGTGATAAAAATTTCTAATAATAATAATAATTAACCAAGAAAACGTGTAATATAAAAGTATACTTAAACTTATTTTGTTAAGTGTTTAAAATTTATTCTTATACCTTTTTATTGTACAATAAAAAAATTAAGTTTCTATTAAAATTATTTTTATTATTACTTTATTTTTCAAGTCGAAAAATAAAACATTTTTACCTCTTAGTTTACATTTTTATTGAGGAAATATTATTTACAATATAACTATAAAAGCATATGTAGCATTTGTATTTATATGTATGTACAATATATATATACGTTTAATTGTAGTTTGTTACCGATTATTGGTGTTTTTCATATAAGTATTAGTGTTCATACAAATTTGTAATAAAGTTAACCTAGTTTGGTTATCTTCATTCCATATGACCTATATTTTGAGTTAAGATAAAAAGTATAATGCTAATGATTTTTCATAACATTTTACTAATGAAAACATTTTATCTGTAGCAAGATAATTATTAAATCTTAATATCTGTATAAATTTATATAATAATACTAAATCTTAAAGACTGTACAAATTTATATAATAATATAACGTATTGCATTACACCACGTGGCCGTCAATATATATATATATAAAAGAGCCTCAAATTTAAATATGGCCGGGGACCTATTTCATCTTTAATTCAGCTCTGAGCATGGCATAGTAAGTTTTCTCAAAGTCTGCACCACTAAACCACTTATAGATAGAAGGAATGAAAATATATGCCACTGTCACCCTTTTTTTAAAATCAGCTCTTATGGAATTGGTAGCACAAGTGGTTTTTCTAGCAACAAAAATGCAAATACCTTCATGAAGTATTTAGTATTATAATAGGTAAAAGATACTAGTTCGATTGAAAAGGGATCTCACTGCAAGCAAAGGGGCGCTGCCAGCCGCAGTAAAGAGGATCGGGTATTCGCAACGTTAATTCTTGCACCTCACAATTCCTGCTAGTCGCCTATATAATTACATCCTTTCTCTTTCATGACAATCTCTAATAACAGGAGAATTATAAACTCTGGTGATGACGCACTTGACGTATTTCTTGCAGTTCTGTATTTATTTATTTATTTGGTCAAGTTCATCTTTGTAAATATGATTATGCATTAAATCAATTTTTATTAATAATTCTTTTTTTTTCCTTTTTTTTTCTGATTTACTGTATACTCATGATTACTGAATAGTAGTAGTAAAGGCATGTGATACAAGAAAGCAAGCGTATGAGCTTATGTAGCATCAGCAAAAAAAAAAAAAAAAAATTTCATACGTCCATTTCCTCTAAAAGTTTGTCCATAGTTCCTCTGTGAATTTATTTATCCACAACAACAGATGGAAGTTTGTTCCAGCAATCAACCACCCGATGGCTAAAGGCAAATTTCCGCACATCTATTCTACAACTGTCTTTCCTCAATTTGAATTTATGCCCCCTCAGGTTCTTAATCTGAGCAAGAGGAAAAATCCCATTAGCATTCAGCTTGCTCAACCCATTCAAGACTTTATATACCTAGCAGGTGCCTAGTCTCCAGCCGCTGCAATTTACAGAACTTTAGCCTCTCTTGGTAAGAGGATCTCTTCATTCCCCTCACCAATCTTGTTGCCCTTCTCTGTACACGCTCAAGCAAATCTACATCCTTCCTGAAATGAGGCCTCCAGACTTGTACGCAGTACTTAAGGCGTGGCCTGCCCATTGCCTATATACAAAGGGATAATCACCTCTTTTTCCCTGCTAGCAAAATTCCTGTATATCATTGACAATACCCTATGATCTACTCTGGGAGCCTGTCTGCTCAGAAAACTTCATTTCTGACTGCACTATTACTCCCAGCTCTTTTTCATTATCTACCACCCTAAGTAGTACGTTCTTCTGGGGTTACTTCTACCTATGTGCAGTCCTTTGCATTTGTCAATGTTAAACTTCAGTTGCCACTTCTCAATCCATCTGCCCAACTTTTCAGATCGTGTTGCAGTAGTACACTGCCAACCTTTCTATCATCTTCATACTTGGATATTACGCCCGATATACCTTCATCAATATCATTGATAAATATCCAAAACACGGGACCAAATATGCGTAGTCCATGAATCTTAAAATATCATTTATGGAGAATTATAGTATAATTTAATTAACCTATTGATCATTCATGAAGGCATGAAAATAAATCCTACTTCTCGTAATTCAAATAATCAGGAAGGCAGGTCCATTAAAAAGACCGTTGTAAGGAACGGTTAGTTCCAACAATCAAGTACGAGTATTAAGGAGACAAATTTCCGCATTCACCTAATTGTTGGACCCGACAATCAGGTGAATGAAGGCATTCCACACATTTTTCCTACAGAGACGCAGAATCTCTCCCTCCTTTGTTTGGAGGTACTAGATGGAAAGGCCTTGTGTTTTACAATCTGACTTAGTCGGTCTCAGGCAAGATTACATTGTGTTTTTCTCTTTCTCTCTCTCCTGAAAACTGGGTTTTTCATTTCTACCACTTTAAGTGTAGTACCACA
Organism: Mastigoproctus giganteus; assembly: GCF_048544385.1. NCBI lineage: Eukaryota > Metazoa > Arthropoda > Arachnida > Uropygi > Thelyphonidae > Mastigoproctus > Mastigoproctus giganteus. Next base: position 86,664,355 of record NC_143588.1, on the reverse strand, counting down.
CAGTTGGTACGTTTCTCTGGGGTTACTTTTACCCATATGCAGTACTTTGCATTTGTCAAGATTAAACTTCAGTCGCCACTTCTTAGCCCATCTGCCCAAATTTTCTACATCCTGTTGCAGTAGCACACCGTAATTAACAATCCTGCCAACCATTGTATCATCTGAATCACTCCTCATGTGTGAATGTTTGCATCAACATTCAGACATGAGGAGTTATTCAGCGAGGGGAATGCCAGAGGTGTATTCAACTCTGGCAGTAAGCTAGATAATCTTGTAATAACTGAGAGTAAAGTGGAGGAGAAATTGTTGAAGATAAATACAAGAAAGGCACCTGGGGGTGGATGGGATCTATCCAGTTATATTAAAGGAGGTAGCAAAGGAAGTAAGCAAACCCTTAGCCATAATTATGAGAGCTTCCGTGGACTCAGGGGAGGTACCCATAGACTGGAGATATGCAAATGTGACCCCAATTTACAAAGGAGGATCAAAGGCTGCCACAATAGACCTGTGAGTTTAACTTCTGTTCCAGGAAAATTAATGGAGGCCCTGGTTAAAGAAGCACTGTAGGATCATATAGACAAGACTTCAGTTGTAGCTCGGACACAGCATGGTTTTGTTAAGGGGAAGTCTTGCCTGACCAATTTGATTGGATATTATGATGCAGTCACAAAAGAACTGGATGCAGGGAATAACTTTGATATTATATACTTAGAAAGGCTTTTGATACTGTTGCACATGGAAGACTGCTGCACAAATTGGCGCAGTGTGGCACTGGAGGCAAAATTGCTGCTATGGATAAAGGGGTGGTTGAAGGGGATAAGACAGAGTGGTAATCAATGGATACTGCTCATCGTGGACTAATATTATTAGTGGAGTCCCTCAGGGTTCAGTGTTGTTTTCTGTATTTATAAATGATATTGATGAATAGTCAGAGGAGTTCACAAGATAGACAGAATACAAGAAACAGCACCGTATTCAGCAGTCACGGGCTTGAACTCCGGTCACTCAAGACACGTGTACTTATACACTCACGCGCCTGACCACTAGGCTATGGCGGCCTTGTGAAAAAAAAATCGTGCCTTACTGCACATTTACATCAGGCTCAGCACTATAAATTCTTTTTCTATTCTAATTCTACTATTTTTCTCTTCTAATTCAAAAAGAGCAGGAAGTTCTGCTTGCCAAAAATCTTGGGAACTCATCCACATTATAAACATTGGTTAACTATTCTTTAAACCCAAATACACTGAAAGGACAGAATTTATGGGATACCTGGTTCCTGGGTAACGCGACGTGGTCCCCTACTCCACTACTCGCTAGTGGACGAACCCACCGCTTGGTAGGTATATAGGTAAACTGCATTCACGTAGATGGTAATTCGATATCAGTATGGATAAACGTCGTGAGTTAATCAACTTTGAAAGAGGGATGATAGTGGGTACCCGACGCATGGGTCACTCTATCGCGGAGTGTCTTTGAACAATTTAATGCTGTTTTCACTCAGATCGACTAACTCAGTCACGGAGTGACTGAGTTAGTCGATCTTATGCGTAGATAGCAAGGTTTCCCCCACCAGAAACTGGGGTTTTTCTGTCCAGAAAAATAGGCAAATCGACCAGAGAACATGCAATTTATAGACAAAATAAATAGAGGGGTAGATGGGAAATATTTAATGTTTTATAATATTTCTGACCATTTTGAATATGTAAATCGTATCATCTGAGTCCGATATTGATGATTTAGCATTATCTGAAAAAGAATATATAGATGGTGATTTACAATAGTAGCGTAGTTGCAACTACCCGTCATGGCACAATGTCCAGGAGTTAACAAGTTACTATAAAGACAAGATTTTCTGAATACACCAAAAGCATAAAATAAAATAATAGGTAAATTAAATAAAGTACTAGAAAAGGAAATGAATTGAGTGTAATATATACAGAACACATTAAGTGAGTGTATATACCATTAGTTACAAAATACATTACATAAGAATATATATTGAATTGTATAATTCAATACATTGACTTGAATTGAGTTAGAGTAGACATTGCTCGGGACATGGGTTATAATATTGGTGGCCTTGGCCATCCGCCGCTTAGTACGGTTATAACGAGTCTCCTTTCACCAACGAGCCAGGTGAGCCTTGGGATGTTAAGTGTTTTGGCCATAGCGGTGGTCTGGAGGGGTAGGCTAAGCTTGTGGCACGCCCACTTAAGGAGAGCCAGTACTCAGAGCATCTTTCACTACCATCAGACCAGAACACTGGTTTGATGATAGTGGAAGATGCAGATGCCCAAATCTCTGCAGCATAGTAAAGTGGGGGATAAAATATTATAGCAATATATCTGATCATGGTGTATTTGTCGGTTACATGCTGTAGATGCTGCTTGAATATCCATCTGTCTGGCGGCTTTTGTGAGAAGCAGGTCTATGTGTTGGCTGAAGAGAAGCTATGGGTCGAATCTAATCCCCAGGTCAATGTGGTTTTGAACAAGTGGGATGACTAGAAGAACTTAAGAGTACTTCAAATTTATACTAAAGACAATATTACCCCATTGAAGTTTTACAATATATTTTTTAAAACGATTTTATAGGTACTTTTCCAAATATAGCAGTTGCTTTAAGAATTTTTCTAACTTGACCAGTTTCACTTGGCTCGGGTGAACTGAGTTTTTCAAAATTAAAATTAATCAAATTATTTACAATGGATAATGTCTCAACAAGGACTCTTTATATTGGCAATAATTTCAATAGAAAATGATTTTTTGGAAAAAAATAAACATAAATGAAATAATAAATTCGCACATTTTAAAGCAAGGAAACACATTTTTTAACATTACAATTTTCCTTTTATTTTATTATTGTGGATAGGATTACTGTGATTTAGAATTTAAAGTTTATTTACAAAATTTCAGAATGATTTTGCTATTTTTGTTTGTTTGATGTTGTAATTCTTTTCTTTTTCAACAAATTAATAAATATTTACGCCTTATTTTATTTTTTTAATCCAAATATTTTGGGCGGAAAATTTGATTTCGCTTACTGGCGGCACATAGGGTTGCGGCGACCCTCATCTCCGGTGTAGTTATTTTTGGCCATTCCGCGTTCGTTTTCGGCCAATCACAACGGACGCGAATCGGGTTAAAGTCCACCTTCCTCTGTGTATTTTGCGTTTTCAGTGCAAACATCTCTCTGATTTAAGAAAACTTGTTGCGATTTGATTAAATTAGATCAATATAAAGTGACCAGATCCTTATTATTCGAATGCAGACATCGATTTTACAACCCCCTCCCCCCAAAAAAACACAATACATTGTATACACATATTTTTTTTAAACTTTTATTTATAAAAAAATATTCACATATAAAATATTAAATTCATATACTTGTTTGAAGTAAACTTATAAAATATCACAAGTCTTAAAAAAAAAAAAACATTAAAGCATGTGCACACTTAAAGTAAGCATATGCACAGAACGAAATTTTTTATGTTTGTACATATGAAAGATATTTTATGTGAAAACATTCTTTGCTTGGAGGAGGTTAGCGAAATCCATTTGTAGACTAGTATGACGTCACAATCATACTGCAGGATGTATGACCGACATTGAGACTAATCATACTTCCTGCGGTTACTACTGCTGGAAGTATGCAACAATACAAATATTTGCATTTCCGTTACATTCCATTGTTAGGCGCCGCTATAGATGTTTTCATTTGAATAAATAAAAGTAAGCATATGTACCTTAACAATGCAATTAACTGCCCGATTTGTAAAAAAAATATTGTCCGTTTTTAAGAACATTAGCATATATTGCTTTCACCACGCCTGTTAGCATGTAACAACTCAACTCTCAGGACGGATTTTCAGGAAAATTACATTTGGAACCTTTTAGAAAGATTTGTTGGGCATTCCAAATAACATTAAAATCGGACTAATAAAAATGCTACAATTATTATTTTTTCGTCCGTCTGCATGTAATAACTCCACTCTTCCCAGTGGACGGATTTTAAGGTAATTTTATATTTCGCTAAGAAAGATTTGTGGTCTCTTCCTGTTTCATTAAAATCACACCAATAGAATTCCAGCAATTATTATTTTCTTTTTTTGGAATATATATCACATGGGCTATCCATATACTGTACTGAACCACTGGATATTTGCCGACATACACAGAACGAAATTTTTTATGTTCGTGCATAAAGTGTTTTTTTGCTGTAAATCATGAATTATTAGCATTTGCTAATACACCTGAAATGAAATGCTCTGCTCACATCACTTTTTTTTTTTTTTTGTAATGACCTATATTGTTCGCTGAACAGCATAATTATTTGCATTTTAATTGATGGATTTCAGCTGCAGCTGAAATCCACTGCCATAGTGCATGCAATGTCGCTATGGCAGTGGTGTTGATGGTGGTGCAGTCTCAGCATAGTTTTTGTGACCTCGTCCAGATCCTTATGTTGTCAAACCAAGTTTTTCTTTTCCTTCCTCTTGATCTTTTCTCCACGATATTTCCCTTGAGGAACGTCAGTGTTCTTTGTCCAGCTGATCCTCTTAGCATGTGTCCTGCCAGTCTCATTTTTCTTTCAATCATTTCTGTTAGTAAAGATCTGTGTTCTCATTCTGTGTAGGACATCAATGTTTGACATGTGCTCTGTCCATGAAATTCTTAATGTTCTTTTGAAGCACCACATCTCAAATGCTCCATATGTAAAAACTGGCCAAACCAATGTTATCATTCTTTTTTGTTTCAATTCTCACAGTACTTCTCAAGAGGTCTTTATATCTCCAAAAGGCATCTTTGGCCAGGGCTGTTCTCTTTCTATTTCTATTTATTCTCTTTCTTGATTTCCAACGTCAGCAAAATGGGTACCCAAATATTTGTATTCTGTTGTATTTGCTATTTTCTTGTTGTTGACCACAATGTCTGGTTTGGTTTTACTGACTTTCTTAACTTTCAGATATTTTGTCTTCTCTGCCTTTAGTTCAAGGCTGTAGTCTTTGTCTTCCTCAATTAGCAAACATAATAGGCTAACTAGATAATTTTTATTGCCAGCCAATAAAACCGTATCATCGGCATATCTAAGATTGTTATACCAAATGCTTTGATATTAATCTCTAAGTCTTGTTCTTCTATCTTCCTCATCACCATTTCGCTGTAAATATTAAAGAGGTTTGGAGAAAGAACAAATCCTTGTCTTACTCCTCTTTTGATTTTCACCTCTGAATTAATCATTTGTAATTTTTGGTTGATGTAGATCTTCTTAATAAGTCTGCATGCATCGTTGTCGAAGTCCAGTCCGTATAGTATTTCAAAGTGTTTGTTTCACTTGGTTGAAAGTCTCTCAGAAATTGATAAAGCAGATATAGATTTTTTTATTCCATTCCAGTGTTCTGTCAAAAAGTATTTTTTAAGGATGGCATTTAATGTTCCCATTTTTCTTCTAAATCCTTTCTGCTGGTTGCTCAGCTCATTATTAATTGTTTTTTCAATTTCTTTATTAATGATGGATAGAATAATTTTTGATGCGTGTGATTAAACTCAGTTTTATAGTTATCACATTCTTGGGTATTAATTTTCTTTGGGATTGGTCAATACATAATGGCCCCCAAAATGTAAAACAAAAGCATGAAATCAATTTTTATGCAAATGAAGCAAGGAATTATATCAAAACACGAAAACGGCATTAAAGTAAATGAATATTGTAAGAGAAAGTTAACTCAACAAAGGAATGCATTTATAAGAGAAAAATGCTTCTAGCAGTTTTCAAAGGCCATTCATTGTAAAAATGAAAACTATTAATACGAGAAAACTACTAACTAAAACTATTAATTATTATTATTATTATTTTTGTCCTTTCCTTTTTCCCATTATATATATGAGGTCAGCGGTTTTTTTTTTTACTGTTTTGGCATGAAAATTTTTACGGCCGGATGCCCTTCCTGATGCCAACCCTCACCCTTTATCTGGGCTGGGGATATGAAGTGGTCATTCACTGACCTTCCACATCATCTGTATTTGGTGGTCACAGGCTTGAACCTTGGTCTAATCAGGAAGTGTGTGCTATGCACTGCTGCTCCTGCCCATCTGGGATAAAAAGAAAGCAGACAAATATAAGGCTGTTTTGTGAGTTGATGGAAGAGGAAGTCTGTCTTCCTCACCAAGTGTTCAATGTGAATGACACTGGCTTCTTTTGGAAGATGCTAAAGAGAACTTGCATAACTAAATATGAACCTGCTTTGCAAGGGAATAAGCCTCTGAAGGATAGGTTAACCTTTTTACTTGTAAAGGGCATTATAATGCTTCTTGAATTAAAGCTCACGATTGTGCACAATTTTGAAAACCCAAGTATTCAAGCAACGAAAAGTAATCAGAGATGAACTCAGTCAGCTAGAAGTCCAACTGCAAGGCATTGATGACCAAGGCACTGTTTAAGGAATAAGCTATTGAAATTTTTGGTCCTCCTGTGAAGTACCTGATCACTAACAAGCTGGAATGCATTGAAGGTTCTGCTGCTTTTGGACAATGTGACTGTCAGCCTACACTTCTTTGATCCAGTCTATGGTTCAACCGGTGAGAGCCAACTTCAAGAGATTGTATGTGAAGAGGTTGTTTAGGAAATACAATGAAGCAACATCAAGTGGTGACAGATGTCACATGCAGGAATTTGAAAGAAAATATTAAACATCCTGGAGGCTGTAAGAAGCATTGTTGCAATATAGCACAAAGTTTCAATTCACTGCCCGAATGTTGCTTGGAAACCGCTATCAGCAAGACAGAAGATCAGGCTAATATTAATTGGGGAAATTCCCTTGGTCAACTATGGGACATGAAGAGATGAGGATGTTGAAGACTTGGTTGTCTTGTGAAAGGATGTTCACTGTTGGAGTCTGAGTAAACATAACAGTGGAGAAAATTAAAGAGAGCAGGATAATAATATGGCATCTGCAGAGATCAAGGAAATTCTGAATCTCTGGAACTAGGTGAAGAGATTGGCTGCAAGACATTCATCCACTGAGTAGACAAGATTGGAAATTTTTTTTTTGCAAGGAAGAAGACTCCTTCCAAAAATTAAGCTTCTCCAACTGCAGACCCTTCTTAGCATCAATAGCTAAGACAGGCTGCTGTTGTGCAAAGTACATGTAGGTTTCCACATGTAGATATGAGGGCTAAACAGCAACAAGTCAATTATATATAACATATAATTTAGGCTGGAGCTTAAATAACATTTTAAATAAGAAATAAAATTGATAAAATTAAACATTTAATTTTATCTATAAACTATGAACATTTTTAAGTTTGTAGAATTTTTTTTCCAATTATTAAAAATGAATTTAATTAAGTATAATATTGAGGTCTTGACTAGACCCATTTATGAATTATGGGACCTGGTCTGTAGGTCTACCCCAAAATCATCAGTTCTGACTTGACGTGACCTTCTACATCAAAGGTGACATTCTTTTTAATTAAAGGTAAGAATTTGCCAATTTAATGTATTCATTACATATTTATTTACTAATATGAAATGCTCAAAAATACATATGGCAACCCCAAGTAGGAGTTATATGTGCACTTAGGTGGCAACGAACGTGTAGAGTGGTTCTCTTCAAGACGCCTGGTCAGCATGAAGAGGAAAAGACCAAACCCTCCAGCATGAGAGCACAACAATACAAATGGCCCTCAGTCCCCAGCAGCTTTCACTCTCCCTCTTACGGCAGCGAGAGGATCAGAGTGGAAGCAGAGGGTGCTAAGAATCTCTGGGTACGACCAGGCTGCCATGCACGGAAACTGAACTTGGCCTGTTATAACGTACGATCACTCATCGGTGAAGACAAGATATTAAAGCTGGAAAAGGAATTAGAAAATGTGAATTGGAATATCATCGGTTTGGCTGAAACAAGAAGAAGAACTGGATCACTTATAAGTTTATCAAGTGAAAATCTGCTGTACACCAATGGAAACAGTGAAAGGAGTGAAGGTGGAGTTGGGTTTCTGGTCCATAAAGATTTTAAAAACATTTTGGAATTCAAAAGTACATCACCAAGGGTGTCAAGGCTAATACTCAAGATTTCTAAGAGGTACAAGCTAAAGATTATAATGATTTATGCACCAACATCAAGCCATGATGATGAAGAGGTTGAAGAAATGTACACCGAAATTGAGAGTCTTCTAGATGAGCAGAGAACCCACTACACTATTATTATGGGGGACTTCAATGCTAAGGTTGGAAAAAGGCAAAACAGCGCAGAAAGAGGAACTATAGGAAACTTTGGAATTGGTGAAAGAAATAAAAGAGGTGAAAGACTTGTGGAATTTGCAGAATCTCAAGGACTGTCAGTAATGAACACTTTTTTCAAGAAAAGGGTGAACAGAAAGTGGACATGGAAGAGTCCAAATGGATTAACAACTAATGAAATCGACTTCATCCTCACTAACAGAAGATATATTGTGAATGATGTTACCGTCCTGAATAAGGTAAACGTTGGAAGTGATCACAGAATGGTAAGATGTACACTTGATATACTTTAGGACAGGATTCTCAACTATGGATCACCTTCACGTAATATCACAGCTAATGTAGGAAAGGTAAGGAAAAAACTGACTCGAGTAAATAATACAAAGGTCTTTGAGATAACAGAGGAGGAGAAAAAGCAGTATGTACTGGAACTTAAGAACAAGTTTGAGCTTCTGCAGACTGCTCAGGACCAAGATATCGACGAGGAATATTACAACTTTCTGAAAGTGATAAAGCCCAAGAAACCTATAGGGAACCAGAAATCCAAAGAAGAAAAAATTAGTCAAGAAACACTTGTCATGATGAACCGAAGACGACAAATGAAGAGCAAGAAAAACACTGACAAGGAGAAAATTGAGTATACTGAGTTATGCAAAGCCATTAGAAAGAGACTCAGATTGATTTGATTTGATAGTTGTTGGCGCATCGGCTTCTATGGCCATATTGCACCTCCCAAGGTTTTTGCAGTACTTTGATCCAAGCCCGAGGCGGGAATCGAACCCGCGACCTTTGGGTTGCCGGGCAGGTACTTTACCCACTCGGCTAGCCCGGTCGGCAAGAAACTCAGAGAGGACATAAGAAGATTTAACACAAGAAAAGTAGAACAAGCATTAAGGGAAAACAAAGGATTTAAATCAACAGCCTTGAACAGTAATACAGAAAGACAAATGATACTGAAACTGAAGAATAGCGATGGTGTACTTATAAATAGCAGAGAAGGCATAATTCAAATAGCAGAAGACTACTATAGAGAATTATACAAGGAGTGAGGGAATGATACCAGCAGTGGGGAACATGGATTGCAAAGTAGCAACACATACAACATACCCGATATTCTTCCTGATGAGGTAGAACATGCATTGAAGAAAATGAAGAATCGGAAAGCCCCGGGGGAAGATGAAGTTACTGTAGAGTTGTTAAAATTTGGAGGAAGAGACATAACACAAAAACTGGCAAGGCTCTTCACAAAGTGCATTAGAAAAGGTGTGATGCCTAAGCAGTGGAATAATGCAATCATAGTTTTGCTGCATAAGAAAGGAGATAAATCAGAAATTGGAAATTATAGACCAATTAGCTTGTTATCCCACATCTACAAGTTGTTCACAAGAGTCATTACTAACATATTAGAAAGAATATTTGATGAGAATCAACTGAAAGAGCAAGCTGGCTTTAGGACAGGATTCTCAACTATGGATCAACTTCACGTAATATCACAGCTAATGGAGAAAGCAAATGAATATAAAACACCATTATGCCTGGCATTTGTGGATTATGAAAAGGCATTTGACTCCATACAGCATAAGGCAATGTTTCGGGCACTGGAAAGACAAGGCATAGATACCCCATATATTATGATTTTGAAGAAAATATATGAGAGTGCTACCTCCTTTATTAGACTAGACAAAGACAGTAGCAAATTTAAAATCGAGAAAGGAGTTCGACAAGGAGACACAATATCTCCGAAGCTGTTTACTGCTGCTCTTGAGGAAGCTTTCAGAAGATTAGACTGGTCGCAGAAAGGAGTCAATGTGAACGGAGAGTACCTAAACCATTTACGATTTGCAGATGACATTGTGGTTATAAGCCACGATCCCAAAGAATTAGAGGAAAATCTTAATCAGTTATGCACAGTTAGTAAGGATTTTGGACTAAAGATGAATATGGCTAAAACAAAAGTAATGATGAACAAGTATGCCACGGAAAGGGAAATAATGATTGAAGGAGCAGTAATTGAAAAGGTGGAGTCATACTTATCTGGGACAAGTTATTAGCTGTAATAATGATAAATGGCTGGAAGTCAAGAGAAGAATAAATTTTGGATGGATAGCATTCAGGAAATATAGTCACATACTGAAGAGCAATATCCCAGTTTGTCTGAAACGTAAAATAATGAACCAATGTATACTCCCCACCATGACTTATGGAAGTGAAACTTGGGCACTCACCAAAAGAATGGAAGAGAAGCTGAGAACTACACAGCGAAGAATGGAACGAATTATATTGGGAATCAGACTGTTAGATAAGAAGAGAAACACGTGGATTAGGCAGCAAACTCAAGTAAAGGACATTCTTATCAAAACTAAAGAACTAAAATGGCCTTGGGCAGGACACATAGCTCGAAGACATGATGACAGATGGACTAAGAAAATAACAGAATGGTACCCAAGAGGAGCTAGAAGAAAACCTGGAAGACAAAGGCGGAGATGGATAGATGAAATTCATTAGTTTTTGGGCAGTAAATGGATGGCCAGTGCTCAAAACAGAAGGAACTGGAAAGTTGCTGGAGAGGCCTTCATCCTGCAGTGGATTGAAAATGGCCGATGATGATGATGATGTGCTGTAGCCTTCCCATGATCAAAATAATCGATTTTTTTTTTTTTTTTACTACTACATAATGATTACATCTTATTGATTCCCCTGAACAGTGCTTTAGTCCCCCTTCCTTAGAAAATCCCAGGACCACTGTTGGTCCTGTATTAATAAAGTATGCCTTTTCCATTAAAAAAAGTTCAACTTCTGATGGTCTTGGAATAGAATAAGCATTTAACAAGTATTTCATATATTTGATTAACTATAATTTTGATTGTTTTCATAGAAGAAACCACTGTATTCTTTCATAAGCAGAGGAATATAGTATGGCTGTTTTTTAAAGCAGCGTGAAGTTATATATATGCCATGGACCAGGCAAAAATGGGCTGTGTTAGGGTTAATAAGTGTGAAAACAGACACATATTTACTTCCATATACAGTAATGCTAGGAGCATAGTAAATAAATTTGATAAACTTACAAAGTATTGGTTAAGTCATTAAATGCAGACAGGAATATCAAAAATGTGGTATCATTTTGACATAGGGGATGCAGAATTTGAATATGGTGAGTACATACGTGGACAGAAAGGACAGGAGTCTGTAGAAAGAAACACAGATTCTAAGGAGTATACCCAAATGACATGGATTGCCAGTGTAACACTGAGTACTGAGAAAACAAAAATGAGGAGTATAATGAAAAGCTACAAAGTGTGAGCCAGTAAATCAGAATGTATCTAATGGGAGATTGTAACTTTCCAGAAATTGACTGGAACTTACAGATTGGCCACTTACTCAGCAGCAGAACATTTCTGGATTTACTGGGTTATTATTTTACTATATCACCATCTTAAAAAGCAACAAACAAGTACCAGCAGGCAGGTAGTTGATTGTTGGAACAAACCTCTACCTGGTGTTATAGAAGTGGGTAGTTTGAATAAATTCAAGCAAGAACTAGACAGACTATTAAAGGGGATGAACAGATGATATGTTTTTTTTTTGCTTGCTTTCTTGAATCATTTGTCACTACTTTTTTTTTTTTTTTGGTAGTTGTTGGCGCATCGGCTTCTGTGGCCATAATGCACCTCCCAAGGTTTTTGCAGTACTTTGATCCAAGCCCGAGGCGGGATTCGAACCCGCGACCTTTGGGTTGCCAGGCAGGCACTTTACCCACCCGGCTAGCCCGGTCAGCCAATTTGTCACTACTATTTCAAAAATCCCCACCACAAAATTTTCTGTGTTAGTTTATTATTATTAGCTATATGGTGCAAGGAAGCCTCAGGCTTACGCTGCACCAGCCAAAAAAAAATTCCAGAGTTACCAAGAGAGAGGGGGGGGGGGAAAGGGAAGGGAATCACCAAGAAAGAGAAGGATGATGATATCCAGCTCAGGATCCTGGGTGTGCCAAGCCCAAACTCATCAGATGTGAGCCCTAGTTGATGCTATTTACCCTACATGCCTGGTCAAAGGTTAAAATCCCTTCTGTTTATCTTCAACAGTAATGATATTTTTACACAAAAAGACATGCAAACTCATGCACATCTATTCTGCAACCATCTTTCCTCATCAAATATGTTAAAAACTGCTTGTTTCATTCATTAGTTTTTTCATAGGAGAAGTGTAGGCATAAGGAATTCTTTATGGTTCCGTTTTGGAGTGAAAATTATAAGATTTTAAGAAATGGAGCTTACCTCCTGATTGCTTGGTTAAAGCATGAATTATTACGTAGAAAAATCCCATAGAGAAAGCGCACTTTCTTCCAATGATTCATGATTGAGAACTTAAAAAGTCATAATAAAATCGGCTAAATACATGAAGAGGAAAACAAGCTGTGCCATGGAAAAGTCTGTAGCTCACTGCAATTACATTATTAATGTAGCCACCACAAACTACACTGCAGCAACATCTGGTGTGCTGCAGTGATTACACGTAGAACGCATCAGCAGTGACCTTACAGACCTTGCCATGGCACAGTTCGTTTTTCCTCTTGTATGTTGCCATAAAATCGTTAAAAAGTGTGAAAGAAACATCTATATTAAAAGAGTTTCTCCTAGTTCCCATGATGCATGTTTGATGTGTGAGTTTAAAATCTGATAAGATTTATGGAAAGTTGGTCAGTAGTTTAACATTAAAGAACATGAAGTTGTGAATTTTGTCACTTTACTCGCTTTTAAAGCTAATAGCAAATGAATTCTGACAAATCACAGCTTCACGTCCTTTAATGTTAAACTACGCGCAAACTTTTCACAAATATGGCAGCTCAACTATCAAATTTCCAACTATTGGAAGAAAGTGCACTTTCTCCAGAGGATTCAGAGTTCTTAGTTATTTGAAGTTCTATATAATCCATCCTTACTTTTCATGATTTGCTAAAGTAGTCAGGAGGTACGTTCCATTTCTTAAAAGCTAGACTAATCACAGAACCATCAGGTAAAAACTGCCTTAAGGCATTTAGGGGAAATAATTTTTGATATTATTATTCAGTTTGCAGTCAGAATTAAGAATAACATTATAGGACTGCATGGGGATATTTTAACACAAAGTCGAAATTAAAAATAGCGGGGGACACATTGTGTTAAAATAAATATTACATACATTCATATAAATTATTTTGACTTATTCAATTAAGAATATTTTAAAGTTTCACATTTTCAGTGAAAATGTGAGAGGTAAAATTTACACCAATGCAACTGCTGCTGTGACTTTAAAAACATACCTGGTTGAAGGTTAATGTTGTGGGGGAGGAGTGACAATCCTTTAGACATTCAAAATTAATTGTACCATTATAATAAAATTTTGAATCCCACTCACACATCTTAGAATTTTATGCCTTTTACCAACAAGTTGAAGAAAAATACTATTTATGTTAGTTTTTTTTTTTTTTTTTTGCTTACTCTTTCTGAGATGGTATTCTGGCCAAATTCAGTACAGATAGTGCAGTGACAGTTCTTGGCAGGATTTGATATCAATAATATTATTTAATGAATGAGAAACATTGCTCCCTTGTTTGCAGAAGTTCTGGGTCATAAAGATCCTCAATGTTTTTTTATTTAAAAGTTAAAGAAGAAGTCTCCAACTTTTCACAAAACATTAGCAACATTTTTAACAGCAGGATCATCAGACTAATATATTTTTAATTTTTTTTTTTTTGTGGCAGTGTATCGATCTGATTTCATAGTATGAATATCCACATATTACTGCAGCCTAAACCTAACTTTAACAGGAAACTAAACTTAAAAGCAGTTCAAAAATCATCTGTACACCTTTTAATACAAAGGTGACATCCATTCTTCACTTACACAATAAGCCCACATCTGCAAACTGGTGCACTATTAACAACTGCATAAAGGGATTCATAAAAGAGGACAATTAGTAATTACTCTTGATGATATTAATGATAATTTTCCAGTGGGATTGATTCCTCTGATAACAATGCCCATATCTCATACCAACTGAATCTGAAAATGATGCCAAGGACTATGTTGGGGGGGGGGGTGTGAAAGCATTGTATATCACTCTCTCTATATATATATAGGGTTATTCACTACCAGTTAGACAAACTTGCAGGAGGTGTAGGGGGCACAAAGACGAATAGGAATCACATAGCATTGCAGGGTCCGAAATGTCTTCATCATGCGGTAGAGGACGTTGAACGGGAGGTTGTGTGAACAGTGATCCCGCTGGAAGTCGGCATTTGCGAACTGTTTCTGTTGAAGAAACCAAGTAGCAAAAGTCCTCCGGAGTGGATAATCCGCAGGTTCCAATGATTGGACGCGTTGCAGATGGTATGAACTCATTTGGTTTGTTGACAGTATCCTCCATACAGTGGATTGGGAAATACCCAATCGTTGGCCTATCGCTCGAGTACTTGTACGCGGATTGCCTTCTGCAAGATGTAGGACATTCTCCTCATTGTCTGGCATCCTTGTCGTTCGCTCTTGATTCATGGTACCTCGCATGAAACAACCAGTCTCACGTAACCTTCTGTGCACACATGCAAAAATCGTATGATGAGGAGCATGCCTGTGCGGGAAACGTTCCTGGTACAAGCGCAGAGCGGCGCGCCCGCTACAGTCCGCAAGTTTTTTTTTTTTGGTAGTTGTTGGCGCATAGGCTTCTGTGGCCATAATGCACCTCCCAAGGTTTTTGCAGTACTTTGATCCAAGACCGAGGCGGGAAACGAACCCGCGACCTTTGGGGTCGGCCAGTTCAACGTTTGAATACTCGTCCATCCTACTGCCTCGGGAACCGGTTCGCAAATGCTGACTTCCAGCGGGATCGCTGTTCATGCAACCTCCCGTTCAACGTCCTCTACTGCATGACGAAGACATTTTGGGCCCTGCAATGCTATGTGATTCTGATTCGTCTTTGTGCCCCC
The DNA here is from genome assembly GCF_048544385.1 of Mastigoproctus giganteus. Classification (NCBI taxonomy): domain Eukaryota; kingdom Metazoa; phylum Arthropoda; class Arachnida; order Uropygi; family Thelyphonidae; genus Mastigoproctus; species Mastigoproctus giganteus. The sequence goes on along the minus strand of NC_143588.1, from coordinate 86,649,147 downwards.
TACACCTCCTGCAAGTTTGTCGCACTGGTAGTGAATCACCCTGTATATGGTACCCAAAGTTGTTACAAGAAATTTGAGATTGATATCCAATTATACTGAGTATAAAATGCAGACCCTATTTTCATGAATTATAATCACAACTACCCAAAAATTAAGGAACAGTTTTACAGTATAGTCTCAACAGCCAAACAACTCCCACCCCCAAACACTATCAAGAAATGAACAGCTAATGCCGTCCCTCTATGTTACCAGGCAGTACTAGGTGGTAGATGACTCATCAACTGGTGTAATATCACCACTTTGCTTATTGGAGGCTTGAAGTGGTGGAAACCATGTTTAGTCTCTAGAGCTAAGTTCCAGTCAACCCTTCCCCATCTCTTCCATCATGCAGTATGATTGATGACTTTTGAGGTTATGATGAACATTGCGGTGAGATCCAATATTCCTTACATTTCGAGGGTACAGCTCTAAAACGGTGTTCGCAGGCCGGCCTCTAGTTAGTACACAGGACCGAACCTATTGGTAACTCTAGGAGCCTTCTGGATCAGCTAGTGTATAATCTTGCTACCTCTATTCTGCCAGATAGTGACTGGAGGGAGTCCGAGTAGTGTGTATGCGGGGGCATTGTCGAGGGCACGTTATTTCAAGGATCTGGGTATATTCTTACCATGTGTATGCCATATCCAAAAGTTTCATTACTTCATACAGCATGTCCCACCCACTTTTTCTTACTATTGAATACACCATGAATTTTCAAACTAATAGAGCAAGCTTATTTACGAAAAGATCTAAACCTCCCAAACACTTCCTAATTCATTTTACAAATATATGTGGTCACAATTTTGCTGGCTGCCAGCCCCCCCCCCCCCGTACTTTTTCTGACAGAATCTCAGTTATCGATTGATTCACATTATTCAAATTGCCCAAATTATTCGCTGTATGATTCCTTTTGCCTCAAAACATGTGCATATGTCCGTTCTGTTATTCCCTGTCAGAGACTTGGCAATCTCCTCTCTTCGATCTTCTCTGGCTTAAAATCTCTCTACCTCATTGTGTCAAATTCATCTGTTGTATCTGCCGTTATCCCAACTCCACTAATCACTTGGAGCTCTTTGACTTCCTCTCTTTGCAACTTGGCTTTCTCCAGTCAACATTGAGGCAATTTTCCTTGGCGATTTTAATGTTCACAACTCCAGCTGGCTTCCATTTTCTAGTCACACTAACCCAGCCGGTCGAGATGCTGAGGCTTTTGCAATTACTGATGACCTTGCACAGATTGTTCATTTACCTACACGAATACCAGCCAATCCTAATCATACAGCCAATACCCTTGATCATTTTCTCACAAACAACCCTTCTAAGTATACGGTCGAAGTGAGAGATCCTTTAGGCACTTCAGATCACAACTTGGTGATTGTCTCTTCTCCAATGGAGCCTTTATCTCATGGCTATTCCCAACCTCTTGTTGTTTGGCATTAGCAGACGTGCCTTTCTGCCGCTCTTGGAACAGAGAAGTTTTTTCTGATTTATTTTCTGCTTTATTAGTTTAAATTGACATATTAACTTATTTCTAGAGTAGCTTTATATTCCTATTTACGGTACTTAAAGTTAAAATAACTTAGATAGAGATTTTGTAGGTATTACTTAGTATCGGAAAGGGTATCAAATCCACGTGTTTACCGTTCATAAACAGCCGCCATTGTTACGTGAAAATTAATCAGTAAAATCTATTAATCTTGTCGAACTTCATTGGCAATTAAATTGTACTTTTAACTATACATATAACCACTTAGGTTACGGAACATAAATAATTAGTAAAAATAAATAATTAATACATAACTTGATACGGAAGTTATATAAAGGGATTTCGTAGATAACACTCGTTACTGAAACGCGATACAGCATATCCGGAATTCGATAGCATTAGCTTTGTATAGTATAGTGCATAATATAATATTGTCAATTAATCAGTACATCTATTAATCTTCTTAAACTTCATTGTCAATTAAATTGTACTTTTAATTATATATATATATAACGACTTAGAGTACAAATGTAACAAATAATTAATACATACTTGATACGGAAGTTATATAAAGGGAACTCGTAGATAACACTCGATACTGAAAAATAAATATAGCGTTATAACTGTGTTAAGATACAAGTTTAAGGTTTTAATTTTGATCTGAAATTGTAATTTTATTGAGATTTAAATCGAAATCATGACTCTGACCAGAGCAGCAAAGCAAAAGGCTCAAGCTAATGGGAGTGCTGTGACTCAGGGGAGAACTGAGGGGGCGGTTGCCATCTGAATCACAGCCTTTTAAGATGCACTGTTTGCTTGATGTTTGCGGAGCAATCGGGTACGGGACATGATACTGCCATGGGGGATGTCTTTGTGTGTGCATGATGCAAGGAGTGAAAGGAAATTAGGCGACAACTCGGCGTTGTTATGGGCCTATATGAGACCTTGAAGGCCAGGGTGGATGCCCTCGAAGGAAATAAATTGAGGGGCCCATCAAGCTCTCAGCTGCCCACATCAACGCCAGAGCTTGGACTTGGTCATCTTGCAACACAGAGGCAGCCCCCAAGGCAGAATGCGCTGGTCCAACAGGAACTAGTAGTTGTTGGTGACTCAATTGTCAGGGAAACGGGGAACATGCTTTGTAAAAAGGATAGGTGGAACAGGACCAGGGTATGTCTGCCAGGGGCAAAGGTTGATGACGTTGTAGAGCAGATATCTTTTAAGGGCACAAAAGGTGATATAGTTGTACACGTTGGCACTAATGATATTAAGAGTAGGAGACCAGCGGAATTACTTAACAAGTTACAGGTCACTGTTGAAAAAAAGCCGTGAAGTAGGGTTGAATTTGAAAGTGTCTGCAATTCTGCCCAGACACGATAGGAGGGATATATGATGAGAGCCTTGTCGATCAATTCGGCCCTGGAAAGATTGCTTCTACAGGGATGGGATACACTTAAATAGAAAGGGTGCAAGAATATTTGCTGATGCTATCGAGGCAGTGTTAGGTGGGTCGGAAAATTGCTAGCTTGGGGGGAGACAAAGACTAATGGATTAACAGTAGCCACTGGCAGAGGTGAAAGAGATTCTTGCACTGCTTCTATTGGAATGAGCAGAAGCCTGAAAAACAAGATGCAGGATATTTCAGAGACTGCTGGAAGTCGTTGCGGTACAAGTAAACACATGGGTTGTGTTAGGGTAGCTAAGAATAGAAACAGGTGCATGTATACTTGCGTGTACACCAATGCTAGGAGTTTAGTAAATAAATTTGATGAATTTGAGGTATTACTCAAAACATCAAAGGCAGATATTGTTGGGATATCAGAGACGTGGTGTCACATAGATATAAGGAATGCAGAACTGGAATTTGGGGAGTACAACGTCTACAGAAAGGATAGGAAGGGAGGAGGGGTTATGCTATTAGTTAAAAAACACATAAAATCCAAGGAAGTGAAGCCAGTCGACATCGATGGACAGGGCAGTGTCGAGTCAGTTTGGTGTGACATAAGCATAGGTAAATCAAAACTGAGAGTAGGAGTGTGCTATAGGCCTAATGACTCTGATGAGTATAATAAGATACTGTACAGGGAAATAGAATGGCCCAGTAAATCAGAGACATAATAAAACAGGCCTACGTGCTCTGGATTCATAATGCGAAAATTTATTTTTTTATTTTTATTTTGTTACACAGAGCATGTGTAACAAAATAAAAATAAATTTTCGCAGTAAATCAGAGAGTCTTATAATGGGGGATTTTAATTTCCCAGATATTGACTGGAATTTGTGGGTTGGTCACTCACACACTAGCAAGGCTTTTGTGCATTTATTGGATGATTGTTTTCTACACCAGCATGTTCGTGAGGCAACAAGAGGGAGCAATACTCTTGATCTGATTATCAGTAGTGATTCTTCATGCATTAGGAATCTGCAGATAAATGAACCACTGGGTGGCAGTGATCACAGTGTGCTGAAGTGGGATTTACTCAAGGAGGTAACTACCATCAGAGGTAAAGGGAAGGGTTTTTGCTTTCGTAAAGGCGACTATGATGGTCTGAGACAGTATTTAAATTCTATACAGTGGGACCAACTGATGATGTTACCAACAGCAAATTCAAAATGGGAAGCATTCAAGGAACTAATCTTGGAAGCTACCAGGCTTTACATACCAACCAAGAAATATTGTTCAAGGTTCAGGCCTAAATGGTTGTCAGATGAACTAATGAGACATATGGCAGAGAAGAAAAATGCATGGGATACATACAAATTAATGGGTGACGTGGAAGCCTATGATAGATATAAGTTGGTCTGTAACCAAGTCACAAAGGAGATTAGGCAGGCAAAGGCAGATTATGAGAAATCCTTGGCAAAGGATGCAAAGAAAAACAGAAAAGAGTTCTTTACCTATTTAAACTCAAGAAGGAAAGGGATGAATCAGATTGGTCCACTGGATGTTGATGGTTCAACAGTTGAGGATCCAGCTCAGGTGGCTAACAATCTAAACGAGTATTTTGCATCTACATTCACACATGAGGAGTTATTCAGGAAGGGGAATGTCGTAGGTGAAGTAAACATTGGCAGTGAGCTAGATGATTTTCTAATAACTGAGAGGAAAGTGGAGGAGAAATTGTTGAGGATAAACATAAAAAAGGCACCCGGGGTGGATGGGATCTATCCAGTTATATTAAAGGAGGCAGCAAAGGAAGTAAGCAAACCCCTAGCCATAATTATGAGAGCTTCTTTGGACTCAGGGGAGGTACCCATGGACTGGAGATGTGCAAATGTAACCCCAATTCACAAAGGAGGATCAAAGGCTGACACAAGTAATTATAGACCTGTTAGCATTAGCATTAGTAGAGGCATATGATGCAAGAAAGCAAGCTTATTCAGCATCAGCCAAAAAAAAAAAAAAAACCCACTCCCATTTCACAACTCTGTTCGTTCGAAATACCTGTCCAGTTCAGCTTTAAATTTGTTTAGGCTATCAACTTCTACAACAAGTGATGGAAATCTGTTAGTTTAACTTCGGTTCCAGGAAAATTAATGGAGGCACTGGTTAAAGAAGCACTGCAGGATCATCTGGACAAGAATTCAGTTATAGCTCAGACACAGCATGGGTTTGTTAAGGGCAGGTCTTGTCTGACCAATTTGATTGGATACTATGATGTAGTCACAAAAGAACTGGATGCAGGGAATAACTTTGATATTATATATTTGGATCTTAGAAAGGCTTTTGATTCTGTTGCGCATGGAAGACTGCTGCACAAATTGGAGAAGTGTGGCATTGGAGGCAAATTGCTGCTATGGATAAAGGGATGGCTGAGTGGCAGAAGACAGAGAGTGGTAATCAATGGACACTGCTCAACGTGGACTAATGTTATTAGTGGAGAGTTCCTCAGGGTTCAGTGTTGGGTCCATTGTTGTTTTCTGTATTTATAAATGATATTGATGATGGTGTATCAGGCTTAATGTCCAAGTTTGCAGACGATACAAAGGTTGGCAGGGTTGTTAAGGACACTACTGATACTATGCTGCTGCAACAGGATCTGGAAAGGTTGAGCAGATGGGCTGAGAGGTGGCAAATGAAGTTTAACATTGACATATGTAAAGTACTACATATGGGAAACAGTAACCCCAGATCAACGTATCAACTCTGTGGTACTACGCTGACAGTGGTAGAGAATGAAAAGGACCTGGGGGTAATTGTGCAGGCAGATATGAAGTTCTCTGAGCAGTGCAGACGAGCTGCAAGAGTAGCTCATGGTGTCTTGTCAATGATATACAGGAATTTTTCTAGCAGGGACAGGGATGTGATTATTCCCTTGTATAAGGCATTGGTCAGGTCACACCTTGAGTACTATATACAGGTCTGGAGGCCTCATTTCAGGAAGGATGTAAAGCTGCTGGAACGAGTACAGAGAAGGGCAACAAGATTAGTGAATGGAACAAAGGGTTGCTCTTACGAAGAAAGGCTTAAGTTTTGCAAATTACAGAGCCTGGAGACTAGGCATCGGCGAGGTGATCTGATAGAGGTGTATAAGGCTTTGAATGGCTTGAGCATGCTCAATGCCAATGGGATTCTTCCTCTTGCTCAGAATAATCACCTGAGAGGGCATAAATTCAAATTGGGGAAGGACGGATGTCGGATAGATGTGCGAAAATTTGCCTTTAGCCAGCGGACAGTTGGTTTGTGGAATAGACTTCCATCGCTTGTTGTTGAAGTTGATAGCCTAAACAAATTTAAGGCTCAGCTGGACAGGTATTTCGAACGAATGGAGGGGTGAAATGGGAGTAGTGTTTTTTTTTTTTTGGCTGATGCTGAATAAGCTTGCTTTCTTGCATCATATGCCTCTACTAATGCTAATGCTAATGCTAAATTATAAGAATGCAAAATGGGATGACCTGCGAGATTTCCTCTTATATATTAATGACCTTCTTCCATTGACTGGAAATTCTATCCATAGTTTTGCCGATGGTAGCACATTGCATTCCACTTTCCATTTTGAGAAACCTTGCCGTGCTCAATCAGCTTCAACTTCTCGAAAATCTGCTACCAATTCCTTAAATGCCGATCGTCAGGTAATTCTCCAGTGGGGCAAAGACAACTTAGTTGATTTCAACCCTTCTAAAACCCAGTCTTGTCTTATATCTCGAATGGGGTGAGCACGCTGAATTCTGATGGGATCCTTCCACTTGTTCAGATTACGAACCTAAGGGGCATAAATTCAAATTAAGAAAAGACAGATGTAGAATAGATGTGCGGAAATTTGCCTTTAACCAGCGGGTAGTTAATTGCTGGAACAAACTTCCATCTGTTGTTGTGGAAGTTGATAGGTTGAATAAATTTAAGGTGGAACCAGACAGGCATTTGTAGAGAATGGTTTTTTTTTTTTTTTTTTGGCTGATGCTGCATAAGCTCATACACAACAACTTGTATCACATGCCACTACTACTATCTCGCAAAAAGGATTCTTCTGCTCCTATGCTTATCTTTGGTGACACTCTGATTTCTAGGCAAAATGATATATCTCTTTTGGGGATTACCCTGACTTCTAATCTCTTTTGGCACAAGCACATTACAAATATAATATTGCTTCCTCTGCATCTAAAAAACTTGGTTTTCTCTTTCGGTCTCGGCATTACTTTTCTTCCAAACAGCTGCTCATTCTGTATAAATCCCAAATCCGCCCTACCATGGAATATTGTTCCCACATCTGGGGTGGTGCCCCCAAAACCTCTCTCAGGCTTCTTGATTCTATTCAGAAGAGGGCAGTTAGGTTAATTAATGATTCATCTCTAACAGAGTCTCTCCACTTGCTGTCTCATAGATGTACTGTTTCTGCTGCATGCCTCTTCTACAGATACTTCCATGGGCACTGTTCTTCTGAATTGGCTTCTATAATTCCTGCTCTCTCTTTCAAAACAGTCCGAACACGTGCAGCCACCAGTCAACATCCATTTACTGTCCAACTTCAATACTCACAGAACCAACTTTTGATCTTCCTTGTTTATTTATTCAACTGCTGTTTTCTGGAACAACCTTCCTTCGTACTTATTTCCTGAAAATGCGTATGTAGGAAGTCATACAGAAGTTCGACAGAATCTTCTGTACAACTTATCTTCCTTCGTCTTCTCAACCTTCAACCCAACGTGTTTGGGGTTTACATAAAGGGAAAAAAAAAAAAAAAAGCGCTCACGCTGTTAATTTCTTGATAAATCCTTACTATCCTTACATAAGCATCCTTATTTTAGGGTAACCCCAATATTTAGCTGCTTACAAGAGAACTGAAATATTGGTGACGAAAATGTGGATGAGAAACAGTGCTCCCTTATTTGCAGAAGTTTGGGGTCATAAAGATCCTCAATGTTTTTTATTTAAAAGTTAAAAAAATCCTCCAACATTTCACAAAACATTAGCAACAATTTGAACAGCAGGATCTCTTCAAAACACTATAATTTATTCCAAAAATTCATAATGATTAATAAAAACCCTAAAATTTATAAAAATTGTTCAGTAAATGACAAACAGGTTCTCTCTCAAACATAATGGTACTTTTTAGTGTGATGGATTTCAGAAGAGTATTAAAAAAAGACATTGAACAACATAAATACAAGAGCGATATTTACAAGAGTGAATAAGTGCTTTTACTTTTGAATTACTGACGAATTCCAGAAATCAGACTGTTACAGAATAACTCAGGGTACTTTTTTATATTGAACGCTAATTGGCATAGTTCTAGAAATTAGAAAATTTTCTCCCACAAAATAATTATCTATAATTAACATATTAAGATCATGTAGAAAAAAAGTGACTGAATGAAAACAGCAAACAATGGTGAGCTACTGGTTGATGTCTATGATACACAAATTTGTAACCTCAGATTTACACATACATGAGAGTGCTATTTTCATTCAAATCATGCAATAATAATTTCCCCATTGTTCTGTTGTAATGGAATACTAACATTCTTTAACATGTATGAAAAGGAACCTATACTGAATCACACCTAAATTTGCTAGGCAGTAAAGTAAACAATGTTAGCAATAAGTTATGTTTAAACAATTGGAATAACTTCACAATGGATTTACATTATGGTAATTTAAGTGCTGTTAGAAACTGAGCACCTAGATACATGAGGAAAACATATGTACCTTGGAAAAGTTTATGGAATGATTGAGAAATTTTGTTTTCTTTATTGGATAACAAGTGATAAAGAATAATATATATTAGAGGTAAGGTTGAATAGTTAAAGATACTGAGAAAATGGCAAAATATAACTATTTTTTTAAATAGGCAAATGGGTGATACATTACTACAGTTATTACCCATTACCTTTAAAAATCTATAAAAATAACTTCTGGTCACTATGTTCACTCAATATGACAACCCCACATTTTTTCACTTGGTGATATATAAAGCAGAAGGTATATTTCTTCATCTAAATTCCTTAATTGAGCTAAGAGAAAAAGTAGCCTGTGCTGCAGAAATGATCACTCTACAGATGTGTCATCTTCTATGAGCTTGATGTCATCTTGCAAGTGACAAGCACCTAAGTTTGTTATGGTAGAAAAGAATTTGGAGAACTGCTTGTCATTTATGCAAGGATAAAATAATTTTTTAAAACATCTGGTATAAGGAAAGCATTCCCAAGTACTTGAAATTCTTTATTTCATAAAAGGGGCTGAATACAGAAGTAATAATTTATAGATACAGAAGCAAAAACTATGAACATCAATATGGCTATTAAATAACAATTATAAATACAGAATTTATTACTAAAATAAAGGATACTTTCATAAACTGAAGCAGTATATAACAAATTAATTGAAAGTGCTCATTCTAGAAAACTATACTGATAAACAATGTGAATGACTACTGAAAATAAGAGTTCAAGTTATATTTGGGAGGAGGAAAAATTAAATTCTGTAAGTGGATTGTCCCTCAATGTTTGAGATGTTCATTATATGTTGCAACAACATAAAAAACAAACATGTATCCAACCCCTTTTATGATAAAAAAAATAAATAAATCTGGATACTTCTGGAGTAGTCCTTATATGATAAAGATATGTTACTAAATATTAAAAAAAATTCATTGTAGGAGGGGAAGAACAAAATGGCAATGTAAATAGTATATATGAATGCTGTTTCAAATACAAGGAAATCATGAAGTATGAAACAGCACAGGTAAAATCTTTATTATATTACAGTGTTATCTCTGCATTACATGATTATAAAAGAAATGATTATGAATGGTATGAAACGGTGAAAGGGAGATGATTATTTTTATGGATATCAATGCATTTAATACTTTTTTTTTTTAGTTGGACTATAATATATAGCAGGAGTTCCCAACCTATAACTTGAACTTCACTATAAAAAAATAATTTTCTTGTACCAATAAATTATTATGATAAGGTAAATGTTTATTTTATTATTTTTTTGCACATCACTTTACAAGTGATAAAAAAATAAATGGCACTAACCTATTACAAAAAACATTTTAGTTTATGTCCCACCAGTGGCATAAGTATCATAGGTTGTAAATTACTATTATAATAAATTTAATAAAATCATTTTATTCTAAAAAAACATTATATATTTTAATAAATGATTAAAATGCAGCCAGACCACAGCAATTCAGTAAAATGTAAAAGCAATCAGTAACATTTCAGACCATCCAAAATCAGTTTCTTTACCTCACGTATCTGCAAACTATAATTTTATTTTAAAATATAATAGCAATTTAAAATGGGTAGGTAGATTTAAAATATACACTACAAGATATAATCAATTTATAAAAGAAAACTGTATGTGAAAAATTAACTTTCTAAATAATTCTAAAGTTAAAATAAAATGAAACACAATACAGAAATAAGTGATGTGTATAACAGGGAGTGAACCAAGATTTATCCTTTTACTCACACTTAAACAAAATAAATGTGAAATATTGAAAATGATTGGCAGATGTCTCTTTTCTTTCTCAATGCATGATCAAAAGAAGGCAACATAATATTTTTGTACTGAGATTCTGGAAATTTGTGCCTGATCAAATTTACAGAAAAATTTTAATTCTAAATCAAAATACCTGTTTCAGTCTCTTTATTATTATTATTTTTTGTCTGTTGATTTTGACTAGAAAATGTGGTAGGTATAGTCTACTTTCCATTCTACAAATTTTTTTTCACTGTGTCAAATATTATATCACAAATACTCAATCGGCAGTTCCATTAGATATTAAGTGATAATGCCTCTCCCATAAGCTTATGTTAGCTCCATGTTACAATATCTGCAATATGGCAGTGCATTCAGGTGGAAAAAAAAAAAAAAAAAAAAAGAACAACAACAAAAAACACCATCATGAATACATTGTCATTTTTCATATTTGAATTTCAACGTATGTCTAGTTTGTCGTCCTACAATGTGTGGTCACATTGTCTAGCATATAATTATTAAACGACATAGCAGACTACATACAAAAGTGTTATTACTTATTTACAAGGGCTCCTGTATTTACACAATGCATTTTTTTTAAAGGATTTATGTATAGCAACTGCCTACAATATACTAACAACAGAAACTAGAGTGAAAATCAATATCCCCCAGTATGACTAAATCTAAAGCTGATCTTAATTCTAGTTTCAGAATGAACAACATAATGTGTATTAAACACTGCGTATCATTGTCTTATGTTATTTTCCATCTACAAGTTATTTTAATACTTTCATATATTTAAACTCCTCTAATCATTTGCAGTGGGGGGGAACAATAACCAAAGCTAACTAAATTTTTTTTCCCCTATAATGAAGATGCCTTTATTTTCCATTACATATATAACAAATGTAAAATTAGTGAATCAATATACAGGACAATGTTGCATGTGTGTGTGCATATATATACACTGGACGTAAGGACCATAAAAAACAAACAGCACAAAAGGTGTATATAAGCAAGAAACCCTTCCTGGAAACAGGTGTTTCTTAGTGTCTGTCTCACATATGCAAAAGCATGTGCCCATATGCATACATGCACATCCATTGAACCATATATATCACAGGAAGAAAGTATTTACTTCTCCAACTGTAACTATGCAGCATAAAGCCAAAAATTAGACAACTAAAAAGCTTTAAGAACTGCTGCTATTTTCTATGGCAAACAAGAGCATTCCTAACTTATTTCACCTGGATATTAGAGCAAAATAAATTCTGTGGGAAACTATAATTTTATGATAACATACAATTGCTGGGATGAAAAATATAATACAAAACCACCTGCCTTTTTTCCACATTATTAAAAATGAATTCACACTTAGTCTCTAAATTCTGACAGTAAAATAAAATAGGTCTATTCAGCAGAAACAGCTCATGATATTACAAACACCCGACAGCAAATGCAGTAATAAAAGTGAAATGCATGATGAATAAACAAATACACCATGTATGTATTGTAAATAACATCTGAGAACTAAATGAATTTAAAAGTACACATGGAAATGTAAAAATATTATGAAATGTGACAAGTAAAGTGTCATAATGGAAGGAACTAATGAAATTCGTGTAATTAAAAACAAATGTAAAATGGTTGATATTAAATCAAATTCTTAACAAAATACATGCGGATTTGTAAAAATGAAATCGAGCCTAAGAATCACTCCTTCGACAAGTTTATCGGCTTTGAACGATTTTTTACAATGACTTGATGCTTTGATCTAACAGGATAAAAGGAAATCTGATAATGTCTTTGCACGTCCTCAATATCAACATATGGTGGTACTCCAAAAAAAGTACTTCTAGTGGGGATGCACAATCAGGTTTTACGCCGCCGTTTACTTCCACCCGATGAAACGGGTGTATCAGTTCTACGTCGACTGGCTGGCGTTGTATCACGAGGACTAAGACTCCTAGTGGAAATTCCATTAACACCATGAGCATCCTCTTTACTAGATGCAATTTCTGTAAATAAAGAAAGAAAAGGATGGAATAATAGCATTAAGATGGTATTTCTACAATTTAAATGAACGTTAAAATATATATTAAACTATACTACACACAAAACAAACATGTGCCCATTCCACAGTTTATTACATTAAATATAATAAACTGTGAAGCTTTATCAAGTTAATTGTAGACATTATTCAGGTTTTATAAATATTTATGAAACAAAGCCCATAAAAAAAGTTGCCCATTTTATGGTAAACAAGGGTTTTTGCTTCTTCAAATTTTGCAGTTAGATATTTTTTAATGCACTTCAGAAATGTCCTTGGATTTTTCAAAACCATATGTTATCACATATGATTTTTCAAAACCATATGTTATCACATATAGTTTTGAAAAATCTGTTAGTATATATAGTAAAAGCTCTTTATAGAAACCTTCTTTTTAACATCCCAGACCATTAAAACAATGTTGAAAGATGAACAAATTCTCTACAATGATTCAAAAATTTCCTATCATTTTATCTTATTTTTTACTTTATTAATTGAAGCTAATGATGAGCTTACAACCTGACCATGAGAAATCACTTATTGGCAGTTTTCTATGTTTGGTGGTATGATCAAATTAACTTCAACTATAACTTCATTTCATTATACAGTAAGCATAGAGTGTATGTTTATCAATGTATCAACTGCAGACAAAATTAAGATGTTAAAAGCTGTGGATAGTGGCACATGTCCTAAGACTGAACTGCTAAACAGTTTGGCAATCCTAAAAGTACACTGTTCACTATCTTGAAAGATTGAAAGCTAAGAGAAATCTACTGCATTGGGATGATCAGAGCACAAAAGGCAAAGTACATGTATTTTTTTTTTTTTTTTATGAAAAACACAAACATGAGAGGTATTAGAACCTATAGAACTTAGTACCGTGCTTGGGTTGGGAAAATATTTGTTGACATTAGACTAACTTCTGTAGACTGTAATTTTCAGGAAATACATATGAAGGAAGGTTGTTCCAGAAAACAGCAGTTGAATGAATAAATGCGGAAGATGAAAAGTTGGTTCTGTGAGTTTGAAGTTGGGCAGTAAATGGATGTTGGCAGCATGTGTTTGGACTGTTTTGAAAGAGAGAGAAGGAATTATAGAAGCTAATTCAGAAGAACAGTGCCCATGGAAGTATCTGTAGAAAAGGCATGCAGCAGAAACAGTACATCTATGAGACAGTGAGTGGAGAGACTCTGTTAGAAAGGAGTCATTAATTAACCTGACCCCTTTTCTGAATGGAATCTAAAAGCCGGAGAAAAGTTTTGGGGGCACCACCCCAGAAGTGGGAACAATATTCCATGGTGGGGCAGATTTGCAATTTATACAGAGTGAACAGTTGTTTGGAAGAAAAGTAATGCCGAGAACGAAAGAGAAAACCAAGTTTTTTAGATGCAGAGGAAGCAATATTTGTAATGTGCTAGTGCCAAGAGAGATTAGAAGTCAGGGTAATCCCCAAAAGAGATATATCATTTTGCCTAGAAATCGGAGTGTCACCAAAGGTAAGCAGAAGAATCCTTTTTGTGAGATATAAGACAACTGAGTTTTAGAAGGATTGAAATCAACTAAGTTGTCTCTGCCTCACTTGAGATTGGCATTTAAGGAATTGGTAGCGAATATTCAAGAAGTTGAAGCTGATTGAGCAGGGCAAGGTTTCTCAAAATGGAAAGTGGAATGCAATGTGCTGTCATTGGCAAAACTATGGATAGAATTTCTAGTCAATGGAAGGTCATTAATATACAATAGGAAAAGAACCGAACCTTTGGAGAAATCAGCATTAGTAGAGAAGTTAGAAGACAGAGAGCCATCTACCATCACCCTCAGTGAGCGATCAGAGAGAAAACTGAATAACCAATTACAAAAAACAGTTGGCAATCCATACGATGGAAGCTTGTTTAGAAGACCTTTATGCCAAACACGATCGAAAGCCTTTGAGATGTCAAAAGCAAATGCTTGTGTTTCACCTAACTTTCCCATTGAATTTGTCCATAAATGAGTAACATAAGTTAGAATATCACCAGTGGATCGACACTGATGGAATCCATACTAGCAATCGTTGATCAGACGGAAGGTTTCTAGGTAGTTTAAGAGTTGACGGTTAATCGATTTTTCCATTACTTTAGAAAGAGTAGAAGTAATTGCAATAGGACGATAATTGGATGGGAGGGATTTGTCACCCTTTTTAGGAACTGGTTGGATATGAGCAAATTTCCAAGCAGAAGGAAAAACACCTTTGGAATAAGAAAGTGAAAAAAGGCGGCAAAGAACAGGAGTAAGTTCAGGAGCACAGGTTTTGAGAACAAGTGGAGAAATACCATCAGGAGTTGGAGCTTTCTTTGCATCAAGATTCGTCAAAATCCTTCTGACATCCTTTCATTGGAAGACCACAGGAGGCACTGAATGGAGCGTGTTGGGAATGGTGGGAGGTGTTTTACCAAGATCAATATTACATGAGTTGGAAGAAAAATGGGATGCTAGCAGGTCAGCTTTATCCTTGGCTGAAGTGACAACAGAACCATTTGGTTTTGACAGGTAGGAGTAGAGATGGGCAAAAGTTGTGGCCAATAGCTTTGGCAAGAGACCAGAATACTCGGCTACCATTAGGGCAAGAAGCAAATTTTTTACTCTTAGTCTGTTCAAAATCTAGATTGGGCTGATTAACAACTGCTTTACAATTGTTGCGAGCTTTGGTGTAGGCAGAAAATGAAACTAAAGAATTAGAAACAAGCCAATTGCGATATGCAACATTCTTCTCTTGGACAGCCTTAGCACATTTATTGGAAAACCAAGGTTTAGATAAAGGACGAGATTTTAAAGTGGAGTGTGGGATAAAGGATTCCATTCCTGCAAGAATAATTTCACTGACGCGATCTGAGCAAATGTTGACATCAGAAGTTTTGAAACAATAATCCAACCAAGGAAAAGAAGAAAAGAAATCTCGCAGGTCATTCCATTTTGCATTCTTGTAACGCCAAACAATACGTGGTTGGGAATAGCCATGAGATAAGGCTCCATTGGAGAATAGACAATCATCAAGTTGTGATCTGAGGTGCCTAAAGGACCAATCACTTCGACCGTGTACTTAGAAGGGTTGTTTGTGAGAAAAAGATCAAGCGTGTTGGCTGTATGGTTAGGATTGTCCAGTATCCTTGTAGGTAAATGAACAATCTGTGCAAGGTCATTAGTAATCGCAAAAGCCTCAGCATCTCGACTAGCTGGGTTGGTGTGACTAGAAAAGAGAAGCCAGCTGCAGTTGTGAACATTAAAATCAAGAAGGAAAATTACCTCTCTTTAGGAAAGTTGGACTGGAGAAAGTCAAGTTACAAAAGATAGGAGTCAAAGAGCTTGAAAAGGAACTCTTAGAAATGCTAAAATTGATTAATGCAAAATGTGTTCCTAAGACAGAAATCTTTCAAAAACTAAGGCTGAATCATTTGTGAAGTAAGTGAATATTGAAGATTGGGGCTTATACCTGGTGAGTATGGGCTTGGCACACCCAGGGTCCTCAGCTGGATATCATCATTCTTCTCTTTCTTGGTGATTCCCATCTACTTCTGACTCTTGTTCTCTCTTTCTTAAGGGTAATTTAGAAATTTGTTTTTGGCTGGTGCAGCAAAAGCCTTAGGCTTCCTTGCACAATATGGCTAATAATAATAATTTCAAGTCTTCTAATGGATAGTTCCCAAAAATTTAAGACTCATCATGGGTGGTCTTCAAAATAAAAGTGTGTGGTAAAAGTGTAGACATTGCCACTGAAGACTCATTCAGAATTATTAAAAAAAAAAGGTTTTTTGACATGTAACCAGATTGACATCAATGCTGATAAAACTGGACTTCTGTTTTAAGTTGCTACCAAACTCGTAAATTTAAAGATGAGAAATGTAGTTGGGGCAAAACAGTGGAAACACCTAGTGGCATACACGTCTGGCATAGAGAGGTTTCCTCTCTAATCTTTGGGAAAGCCCAGAAACTTTAAAGGTTTGAAGACACTGCTAACTATGTATCAAGCAAATAAAAAGGCCCTTGGATGTCATCAAAAATCCATGAAGAATGAATCACACTTAGATTACAAGGTGAGTGTAGAGAATAGAAAAATTTTGTTGTTTATACATAACTACACTCATGATTGACAACTATCACAAATGTTGTTTATACTAGTTTGTAGTATATTTTACTAGACATCTAGGGGGCTTCGCTTGCCAACCAACCCCCGCACATTCCGAGTTCACTGTGAAAAGATAATCCGCCACAATGTTGACATTCATCTACCATATCACCTAAATCGATATGGTACTTCAGTGGTTTCTTTGTTATTAGGATCTTGTGAAGATCTTAAGTTACGTCTGAGTCGTTTAACAGTTCACTGAGTTTTGTCCATATTAGCTACCCACCTCCTGTCGCATTAATTTTCCACTTGCTCCGTCATCATTGAACTTATTCTCTGATTAGTTTGTAACCTTTCGGCATGTTTCTCTCTATATTTCCGTGCAGACTCCTGACGATGTTGTTTTTTCTCAGAATCAGTGCATTGTGTTAATTATTATGTTAGTACCTATAAATAGAAAATCAAACGTAATGGATTCCAGATACACCCGTAGAAACGCACTGATCGATATCTAATCAGGAAATGACCTATTTAATTATTTACCTCTGCATTTATAGTGATCTAATTGCTCCACCCACTAGTATCACGTGACCCACATCCTTCTCCGATTCGCTACCCGACCTCACCACACCATATTCTCAAGGTCGAATAAATATCACCAGGAGGAAAACTTTTTTAACGTATAGAGAGATAAGTGTTTGTAGATAACTACACTCATGATTGCCAAGTTAATGGCCTATGTGCAATCACTGTTGAGTACCTGCTACCTAATATGACATCAATTGTTTAGCCACTTAATGTGTAATCCAGTGTTTTGAAGAATGCTATTAAACAAAACCATGCTTTGTATTGAAAGCAAAACACAAAGCAAAATTGACAAACTGCAGGCAATGTGTTTATGGGTTTCAGCATGGGATGGTATGGATGAAAAACTGATTGGCAACTTTTTTAAACATGCATTTGTCGCCTTGAATGATGGAATGAATGAAGGTTCACATGTCTCCTAGCCATCACGAAGACATAAAACAAGGAATTTTTGAGGATTCTGGCATTACCAAAGTTTAGAGAGAAATGTGTTTTGAAGACTATGCCAAAGTGGATGTGGACATGGCATGTTTCAGGATGCACATTCATACTTTTTTTTTTTTTTTTTTTTTTTCACTGAAATAGTGCATTTTGATGGATTGTTTTAAAGTCTGAAACAAATTCCATCTATGGTTATGCCCTGATATACAGTAGAACCCCCTTAATCCTGACCCTGATGATCTGGACTTTCTGTTAATCCGGACTGGACTTTCCGTCAGGGGGAAAATTTTATTGAAAAAAAAAAAAAAAAAATTTCTGTTCACTGACGTTTGGGAGGGAGTTTAAAATTTAAAACAGTACAAAAGATAAGCAATCAATAACAAAGAACACCGAATGCACAAATTACAACTAACACGATACGCGCAAGTGAGAATGGAGTTACAAAATTAAAAAATAGGAATGAAGAGAATATTCTGAAAATATTTGTTTTTGATATGATTGAAGATTTCATGGAAGATTTCATAATGTAAAAACCCACAGAATTCCAGCTGTGAGTATTATTGCAAATTCAATAAGATCCCATTTACTATCCTTTTATAATAGATTACGCTAACAGAAAAGCCCAATAAACAGGGGAGTGCTAATTGTTTTTATAGTATTATGGTTGTGACCTCCAGAAATCTGACCGGACCACGTGGCATGGTCAGAGACAATCATAAGGTAATCTGAAGTACTGGCCTATTTGGTTGACAGCTGCAGCTAGCATTGTCCACGCACACACCTTACCTCAGTTCTTTAGTGTGTTTTTACTTGTGTTTTTATTTATTTTTTTTGTGGTTTTGGGTTAACAGAATATAGCAACAAAAGAAAGTGTGTTACCGTGTTGATGGAACAAAAACTGAATGTGCTTTTTTGCATTGATAAGGGGGAAAGTTTAAAAAAACTGTGCAAAAATGGTGGCCAAAGATAGCTTAAGAAATAGAGCTACCAATAAGTAGGCAAAAAATGAAAATTTGGACAAGGCCTTGTCAAGAATGAAAGGGATTCCTCTTTCAGGCCCAATCCTTCAATCAAGGCTCTTAGCCTTAACGAAAAGTTAGGGCTAAGAGCGGTGACCCATCTTTTACTGCAAGTTTGGGGTGGCTATCAAGGTGGAAGGAGCGTCATGGAATCCGACAGCTCGAAATTACAGGTGAAAGTCTTTCTGGTGATTGTGTTGCAAGCGAAGAATTTAAAGTACAGTTTCTCAAGTTTATTAGTGAAGAAAGTTTAGTTCCATCCCAAATTTTTAATGCTGACGAGACTAGTTTATTTTTCAAAATGTTACCCAAAAAAAACACTTGCCTCAAAACTTGACTCTTCAGCTGAAGGACATAAATCGAGTAAGGAAAGAGTGACATTGCTTTTGTGCAGTAATGTGTCTGGGAATTTAAATAGGAAAATCTGCTAAGCTCCGTGCTCTTAAAAATGTGAACTTAAATGCCCTCCCAGCTAAGTACACATCACAAAAATCAGCTTGGATGAACTCAGCTCTTTTTAAAGATTGGTTTTTCATCTCATTTGATCCCTTAGTTAAAAAATATTTAAGGGATCAAGGACTGGCGGAGCAATATGGCCTTAGTTGCTAATGCTCCTAAAAACTAAATAACAAACAAACAAGGACTGGAAGAAAAAGGTTTTATTCATTGATAATGCTCCAACACACCCAGCAGAAGAACAACTGAGATCTGGCAACATCTTTGCAAAATTTTTGACACCCAACATTACTGCACTATTACAGCCTATGGATCAAGAAATTGTAGAGGCTGTGAAGAGATGGTACAGAAAGAAATTGATAATCTCACTGTTAGAACAACAAGAAAAATCATTTACAGAACAGGTACCAGGCTTTATTTTTTTCCTTCTTTGGCATTGGTACAAGCTTCATTCCACCAGTATTTCAGTGCAGAAGACTGAGGTATTGCTTCAGAAGATGAGGCCAGTATTTGCTTGATCAGTAATGTGCTCAGTGACGAAATCAATTGGCTGTCAAAGGAAATGCATGCTGAATACTTTTCTGAATCTGCTTTGGAGAATTTTCATATTACCTGATGGTCAGGGCATGGAGTTTGTAGTGTTTGAATTCTGCATATAATTGGAAATGATTGCTATTGTGCAGATTGTTTAAAACTGTCCATCCTATACTGAGATACAAAATGGGGAAACAAAGAGGTAAGTCAATTGCTGACATAGATCCAGTGGGAAGGTGAGTATAAATATTTTGACCAGTGTAATGTTAGGTTCAGTTGATTTAGTAGCTTCTCTACCAAGAGTCCTCTACTGTTCACGTGGGTAGATCCCCATAGTGGATTATGCAAATTGAAGTCACCAAAGAGACAAAAAGGTGGTGGTATTTGTTTTATAAGGTCTTCTAGTTCTTTCAATGTGCAGATATTGTTTGGTGGAAGATATTTATTGAAGGATGGTGATTAAGGAATAACAATTCAGTATATCCAGTATGAGCAGTAACTAAGTATTTAATAAATTGTTAAAGGAAGCTTTCGAGATAATGAATCTCTTCCTCAGCTGTACGAGTACATACATTACATTTATGTATGCATGTACTCCTATGGCTGAGGAAGTTTTGCAATCTCGAAAGCTTCTGTTAACAATTTATTAAATACTTAGTTACTGCTCATACTGAATGTACTGAATTATTAGTACAATACATCCAGTACAGGATGTACTGAATTATTATTTCTTATTCATGGAACTCAGTGCCACAGGCCTCTTCTATTTTAGGATGGCGACTGTCTCTTGTTTCATCACTGCCTACATTTTCCTCATTTGAGCACTTGTGAATTAGTCACTCATTTATTCTCTTGGTGTCAAATTGTGAGTTGATGCCTCCATCCACAGCTAATGATGTTTAATTCAGCAACTGTTTCTTACCATTTATCTCTGTTACATGTGATTTGAAAGGGTCACACATTAAAAAAGCAAGCTTTCATAGAAGACCACCTGGTTATTTTGATCATACTTTCTCTAGTCACTGCTATAAATAAAAACATCATTGCATGCACCTATTATATCTTTGGATCATAAGATGCAGGGGAATTATGGGGAGCATTTGCCAAGGAAAAAAAGTATGCAATATGGTTCAGAAAATACAGTATCTCTAAATTATGATGCTTTCCATCCAATGGATATATCAACACAACCCCAATCTGTTTAGCATTAACATTAGCATTAGTAGAGACATATGATGCAAGAAAGCAAGCTTATACAGCATCAGCAAAAAAAAAAACACCTTCCCATTTCACCCATCCATTCATTCCATACGTTTGTCTAATTCTGCCTTGAATTTATTTAAGCTATCAACTTCCACGACAGATGGAAGTTTGTTCCAGTAATCAATTACCCGCTGGCTAAAGGAAAATTTCCACACAACTATTCAACAACTGCCTTTCCTCAATTTCTAGTAGTATTTTTATCTGAAGGAATCTTCCTCTTGTCCATTTTGTTAAGGGCACTTCTTAAAATGATTAAAACAAATCACGAAAACTAATGTATATTACGACAGGTAGTAGCACATGCGAAGATAAACAAGTAACAGCATCTAATGTGAGACTAATTGTCTAATATGAGGCTAGCTGTGCTAGCCTCGCATTAACTGAATTTTGGTTCACATTATATGTGACCTGGTATTGTTATACAATTCGCACTAAATCGAATATCGCATTATTCGAACTCACATTAATCGCAACCTAGCTGTACTGTATAACCAGTTAGAGAATGCTGGTGAGAAAAGGTACATGGAATAATCTGATTTCAAATTTTAAAAAATAAATAAAAATAATAATAAATTTAAAAAAGTACCATCTATCATATGCCATACCAGCAACAGAAGGTTAAAAGAATTAAGGAAAAGTTGCGAGGAGCAGGGGACTACTTACATCCAGATTTCAGTACGCATTCTCAAACTAAACACACAAAACTCTTTTATTCATTACACTACTGGCTCAACTTATTCTTGTGTTTATAATATTTATCCTTAGGATATCCAGGGAATCCTTAGATGGATAGCAGGATGGCTTTGGGGAGGCAGAAGGGTTGTGATAAATGGTTATTCCTCAGATTGGGTTAATGTAAGAAGTGGGGTTCCCCAAGGATCAGTATTGGGACCACTGTTGTTTTTGATTTTCTTAAATGACATCAATGAAGGGATAGAGGACGTGATGTCTAAATTTGCAGATGATGTAAAGATCAGTAGAGTAGTTAATGATCACTGCCAAGCAGAGCTCTCTCAGAGTGACCTAGGCAGACTTCATGAATGGTGGGAACAAAGGAACAAAAAAAACCAAAAAAAAAACCATTAAAATTTTTAACCATATCCTACTGTGCAAAGTATACTCTGACTGAAGTTTATTTGGAGTCTGGAGAGCTCTCAAGTACCCTTTCTGCTGCAAGTTCAGATGACTTCCTATTGAGGACTGGTATGCTTGACAGGCTGATAGAAGGTAACGGTGAGGAAAATCCTAACTCTCTGCTTTATTATGAAAATATTTTAATTGAAGACAAATATCATCAAACTGAGAGAACTACATTACTGTTCATTGAAACAAGGTCCTTAATATGTACATATTCATTTATACAAATTTAGATTATACATAATCATACTATATGTATAGGCAAGGATTAAATAAACAGCAAGGCACATTAACATGCAGTATCAAAATGACAAAATTGAAAATTATAATTATTTTTACCTCCATCTGAAAATTTCCTTTTGTAGGGATTGTCAGAAAAGCTGTTATTTGTTGACTGATTTTTTCTTGGTGAAGTTTTCTGAAGTTCTACAGGTACACTAAGAACAACTCCCCTGGTTGACATTCGACCCATAGTTTGATTTCCTTTAGTTGGTGTCAAACCTTAAACATGAATAAACACTTAAATGTTAATTGATATGCATGGACAGAAAATCAAATGAAAGCTGTCTTTTTTTTTTTTAGAGATATGCAGAAAAAATAAAAAAATCCAGATACAGTTGGCACCACTTAATATGACCACTAATTATTAGAATAGGCCACTTTATAGAATCAAATTTCAAAAAACCAATTCAAATCATTAAAATGCACTACATTTTCATTGTTTATTAGAATCATATGTTATAAGAATTAATTAATTAAAAAAAAAAAAAAAAACCGACCTGGTTTTGTACAGCTGCTCAGCTCGGCTCATCCAAAGTTGACTTTCAAAAACATTGAATTAGTTTTTCTACCTTAAATTACCACATTACTGATTCAACCTCTTAATGAAGGAATAATGAAAACCTTTAAGATCTTTTATAGATCAGTTATGAGGAGATGATGATCTGAGAACATATCAACCATCATCTCCTCATCTTCCAATATCCCAAAGCAGATAATTGTAATAGATGCACTTCAAATGACAATGAGCATCTGGAATGAAGTTTTTGAAACCTGCATTAGCAACTGTTCAAAAAAAAAAAAATTGAATTAATCATTCATGATGGCTAACTAAGTCAAGATACCAATCATGTTGAAAAGCCTGGACACGGGTGAATAGGAGTTTAATAATTGGGCAGACAGAGATGGTGATTTACAAGTTACTACAGCTTTAAGAGATGAAGAAATTGCCCAGTCTGTTACTGATAATTTTGCCAAGAAGGAAGAAGATGAACCTGAATGAATTCTGGATACAAAACTGGAAACTCGTGAAGTTCTAGCCATCCAGAGGTGAGCGATGGAAGAAACTGGAACAAGTGATTTTGAATAGAGATTGTTATACAAGATTGAAATATACTCTAAAATATCAATGTAAAAACATCATAGATAGCTCATAAAAGAAAAACTACAATCGTAGTGCAAAGGCATTGATTTACTTATTATTGTTGTTGTTGTTGTGGGGGTTTCATGGCGCATAAGCAACTTTGGCTATAATGCACCTATTCATTTATATATTAAAGGAAAAGGGAAAGAATCATATGTCTGAAATGTCCTTAATCAGAAAAGATTAAAAATTCTAATTTGCTTCAGAAAACGGAAGAATTCGATATATTTGCCTTGTCACCTATCAAATTCTCTAGGGTTATTGGTTGTTGAAGGATAACCAGTGATTGCAGGGTTGAAATTCTGTCTTGTTTATAATAGGGGCAGTCAATGAAAATGTGTTTAACAGTCATATTTATATAGCAATGTGGACATTGTGGTGGATCATCTCCTGTGAGTAAATGAAGATGGGTCAGGTAAGTATGACCTATTCTTACTCTTTAAAGAATTACTTCTTCTCGTCTTGATGTCCGGACACTGGAGGGCCAGATTTTTGGAACCTGTTTAATCTGAAAGAGTTTATTATTCGTTTGAGAATGCCACTGCGCTGTCCATTCTGTTAGGCATGCAGCATGAATCATTATTGCATAGTCTGAGGCTGGGACAGGGATATTGGTTAAATCTAAGCTGGTTGGGTTTTTAGCAGCTTTATCAGCCTGTTCATTGCCTAAAATACCAGAATGTGCTGGTATCCAGCAGAAGGTGACCAGTTGGTGACGATCTTTAATCTTTAGTAATAATTTTCTAATTTCAATTATAACGGAGAAATTTATCTGAGGAACTACACAAAGCGTTGATTGAACTGAGGGAATCCGTGTAAACTACTGATTTTAATGAGCAGTCAGGAGGGAGATTTTTTAAAGCTAGTTTAATTGCGAATAACTCAGCTGAGAAGATACTGAATTCAGGAGGAAGGGCTGCTGATACAATTGTATTCGGAAACACTGCAGCTGCTCCAACTTTTGAATTTGATTTAGAGCCATCTGTGTATATTGGTAAAAAATCAATATATTTTTGAGTGTGAACAGCATGAACTTGTCTGATATTTGATGACTGCAAAATATTCTTTCCCCACTGACAGAGGTAAGTGTCACAGGTATAGGAGTTTGAACCCATGGTGGTTGGGTACAAGTGGCTACTTGTTGAACAGAACAGATGGATATATTCCAAACCTGCAGTAGTTCAAGAAGGCGATGACCAGTTGGTTTTACTATGTTAGGTTTATTTCTGTACAGATTTTCTAATGGTGGATTGAAAAGATATGGCTGAATGGGATGCGAGGCACAACTTTGTATCTTGACAGAATACTTTAGCAAAAGCAATTTCCTACGTAAAGATAGTGGCGGTTCATGAGCATCAATGTACAGGCTATGTGCTGGCGATGTTCTGAATGCGCCAAGTGCAATTCTCAGTGCACTGTGTTGTACTGGATCAAGCCAGCGTAATGCGCTCTTTCTGGTAGAGTCATAAATGGGAGCTCCATAATCAAGGCGGGATCTGATTAATGCCCTGTATAATCGAAGAAGGCAGGTACGGTCTGCACCCCACGTTTGTGCAGATAAAGATCTGAGTATGTTTATCTTTTTTAAGCAGGCAGTACGTACTTTTTTTAATGTGCTCTAAAAAATTTAGCTTGTTGTCCATGATTAAACCTAGAAATCTAATGTTACTAGTGACTGGGATGGAAATATTAGAGATGTGAAGTTCAGGATCCAGGTGAAATTTGCGTTGTCTACAAAAATGGATAGCAACTGTTTTCTGCTGTGATAGCCTATAGCCGTTAAGGCTGGCCCATTGCTGTATTTTATTTAATGATATCTGAAGCTGTCGTTCAATAGATCTCATATTTTGGGAATGACAGGAGATGGCAAGGTCATCCACATAAAGGTAAGTTTCTAGAGTATTTGGAAGTTGTTTAGTGATAGAATCTATTCTTAGGGCAAAAAGAGTGGCACTCAGTACTGATCCCTGTGGAACACCTTCTTCCTGAATGTAAGTTGCAGAGAGGGCATGTTGATATCGAACTTGAAAAGATCTAGTGTGTAGAAAATGCTTTATAAATATAGGAAGGTTGCCCTGCAGACCAAGAGAGTAAAGGTCTCTTAGTATGCCATGCCGCCAGGTGGTATCAAAAGCCTTCTCTATATCTATGGAGACCATTACTAGATGTTCATGCTTAATAAAGGCATTACGAATGGCAAATTCAGCCTTAACCATAAGGTCCAGGCATGACCTGTTTTGACAAAAGCCATACTGACTATTGCTCATTAACTGTTCTGACTCAATGATCCAGATGAGTCTACAGTGGACAAATTTTTCTAGAATTTTGCTGAGGCAGCTTGAGAGGGATATTGGTCTATAGCTATGGGGATTGGTTGGATCTTTTCCAGGTTTTAGGAATGCCAAAACAGTAGAATGATGCAAGAAGTTGGATAGACATTTTCTAGAAAAATACGATTGTAAAAGAGCAGAAGGAGACGCAAAGCTCTGTCGTCAAGATGTTGTAGCATGACGTAGTAGATTCCATCTGGTCCGGCAGCACCATTGTGGGCTGTTCCGATAGCATGCAAGAGTTCGGAATATTGTAGGGGTTTGTTATACGGCAGAAGGAGAGCAGTTTGGAAGTTAACAGAGTGCTGTTCTGCAGTGTTTTTAATTCTCTGGAAAAGTGGAATATAAGCTGCTGCCGCTGAGATTTCAGCAAATGTGTTGCCCAAAGCATTTGCGATATCTAAAGGACTAGATAGATCTTGCCCATTACAGGACAGAATTGGTGAAGGTACGGTAGGAAACTTACCAGAAAGCTGTCTAATTTTTTTCCATATTATTTTGGTGTCAGTGTTTTTGTTAATGCTTGATGCAAAACAGATCCAGGATTCTTTCTTGGCTTGCCTTTGTATGAAGCGTGCTTTTGCCTTTGACTTCTTATAATTTATTAGATTGGGTGTTGTTGGATATTGCCGAAACAAATTCCAGGCTTTATTTTTTGCTTTTTTGGCTTTTGTGCATTGCTCATTCCACCAATAATTATAATGCTTATGAACCGAGGGATTTGATAGTGGTATTGTTTCTTTAGCCACATTTAGGAGATGTGACGTGATGTATTCTGTCACATCATCGATAGGCTGGAGACGGATTTTTTCCTCATCAAAAGATACTGATGATCGAAATTTTGCCCAGTTTGCTCGGGCAAATTTCCATTTTCTACATGGTTGAGCTGGAGGAGACTGTGCTATTAACAGGTTGCATACGATTGGGAAGTGATCACTACCCATTATATCATTTAAAACATACCACTCTATGGTCGGGACCAGTAATGGAGAACAAATGGAGAGATCTATGGCTGAGTTATGTCCATTTGGGAGCTGAACGTGAGTGTGTGTGCCAGTATTGAGTATGGTGAGGTTTACCGCCTCTATTAGGCTCTCAATGAGTCGACCTCGTCTATCTAATTTAGGATCGCCCCATAAGGGGTGGTGCCCGTTGAAGTCCCCTAACATACAGAGAGGTGGAGGTATCTGTATAAGGAGATCTTCAAGATCTTTTAAACAGTAGGTACGGTTTGGCTGTAAGTAGATTGATACTAAAGTTATTTCAATATGGAGCGTTATATGCACAGCAACAGCTTCTATTTCAGTTTGAAGTGGAATATGTTTAGTTGGGATCACTGAATTTATCAGGATTGCTACACCACCATGGGCAGCATTTGCTGTATTACGATCCCTTTGATAAAGGCAATAGTTCTTTATCGAAGGAGAAATTTGCAAAGTTAAGTAAGTTTCCTGAAGACAAAGGGCAACTGGAGAAAATCGATTTATTAGATCTTGGATATCGACTGTATTGCAACGAAAGCCTCTGCAGTTCCATTGTAAAATACAAGGCATTATTTGTGTTTAGTTGATGGAGCTGATTCTGACTGCTTTTTGAAAGTGACTGGTTTATGGCGATCCAATTTGTGTTTGTCTTTTTTTTGGAAGACTGGCCGACCAGTGTCCATTTCTTCTTCTTCGGCATGGATTTCTAAAAGAGGATCTTCCTCTATAGATGTGCCATCTGTGTCCATGGTTGTGTCTCGAATATTTTTGATTACATTTGAATTTGTAATACATGCTGTGGTAGCACTCATTGGAGGAGGAGATTCCGCTGGTATTGTAAGAGGAGTATTATTTGCTTGGTCTGAGAGTTTGAGCTGTTGTTTACGTACATTTGGTTTTTCCTCAGAGAGGACAGTTCTAGCCCAATCTGAAATTGAAATATTAGTAGGAACTGTAACATTAGTTTGAGTAGAGACTGTTTGGTATTTTTTAACTGCATTAGCATAGGAAATATTTTTATTCATAGTAGGTGCCACTAGTCTTCTCGCTTCTGGGTAACTTACTTTGTTCTCAACCTTGTATTTTACAATTTGTTTCTCCGTTTTCCATTTTTCACAAGTTCTGGAATAGGCAGGATGATCACCTTTGCAATTTGGACAGGTCATTTTTGTAGTCGTACAGTCACTTTGTATGTGATCCGAGGAACCACAGTTGGGGCAGACAGGAACTCCTCTGCGTACAGTTTGTGAGTGGCCATACTTTTGGCATTTGTAACACCTTAAAGGGTTTGGAATGTACGGCCGGATTCGGCAAAGTAAATAACCTGCTTTTACAGAGGAGGGTAATTTGGGTGTATTGAAGGTGAGAATAATATTTCTTGTAGGTGTAAGTACATTATCTTTTTTAATCATTATTCGTCTTGCTTCAATTACGTGTTGTCCCTGCAGCTCTTGGGTTATTTCTTCCTCAGTAACATTTAGTAAGTCCCAACTGGATATCACACCCTTAGATGAATTTAGGGTTGTGTGCGGGGATATTTTAACTGGAATTCCAGCAAAACTTGTAAGCTGTAACAGCTTCTCAGAATGTCTGTGGTTGGTCGTTTCTACTAGTAAGTCTCCTGATTGCAGTCTCTTCACCATCTTGGGAGATCCTGCAATACCCTCCAGATGTTTTTGTATGACAAACGGAGACAATTTATTAATGGGCTGACTAGTAAGAGAGTGGATAATTAAGAACGATGGGCAAGGTTGCTCCATCCGATCAGTCTTTTGTCTCTTTGGATTTTCGTTCTCAATATCCTGATGGTCTGGTGTTTGCCATGTTTGCTCCTTTTAGCCCTTGGCAAGTGGTCTTACTTGCCAAGATTTCCGGCCCTGCCATGGGGAGGCAGGAGCAGTGCCGCTAGGAGGCCAAGCGGTTAAAGTGTTAGTTAGTTAGTGGAAAGAGAAATATACGGATAAATAAAGAAAGGTGAATTTCCTTTCTCTGTTCTAACTTGTGGCTTTTAAGTGTAGAACGATATAGAAATAAAGCTGCTAATAGAAACGTACAAAATTAGAAAAAACTTTAATCGCTTTTGATGAGCACTCTATATATAGCAGAAAAATCACTTGACCTCGAATTCGCTTGGCACCGGGGCCTGATTTACTTATATCTCATATTGTGATTACCTTCACAAAGCGTTACCATGTATTGCATTATCTCGAATAAGTAACGTTTTGCTAATAGAGAAGATTATTGTTACTTATTCTGAGTGGGCACAACCACAGGTACCCTGGTGTTGCAATCATGTCAACTCAGTTGTGAAGTTAATTCCACAATATGAGATGCCAAAAGGCGTACAAAATAATACTATATTAAAATATAAATGCACAAGGCATAATATATGAGCTTAAAATATACTATAAAATATACCATAGATAGCTCATAAAAGAAAAACTACAATTGTAGTGCAAAGGCATCGATTTAATTGTGTCTCATATTGTGACTACCTTCACAACAAGTTAAAGTGTATTACACAACCTCAAATAAGTAATATTTCACTAATGGAGAAGTCTTCTCTATTAGTGAAGCATTACTTATCATTATCAGTTATTAGTGAAGCATTACAAGGAAGCATGCTGGCGAAGATACTGCAGGTCCAGAGAGAAAAATAAAATATTTTCAAAAAATACGAAATTGTAAAACGTTTTGTAAAATGTGAACATGTGATATTGCGCGTGCTACAGTCCTAAATGAGGAAATGCTGAGAACAATTAGAAAGAATGCAGAGAAAATAAAGCAACTTTTATAGCAGGAACAACTCAAAGTGTAACAAAATCCATTAGATCAAGACAAAGAATTGGAAGAGATGGTATGTCTGTTATCTGTTTGGATAGAAGATCAAACAAAGAAGTGATCAGGAACAAGTCTGCATACAATAAAAGCAAAAGCATTAGCAATATTTTATTATGTAATAATCATAATAAAATATGTATTTTACTACGATTAATTGTGTTTGGTAATTTTTTGGTTATAAATGTGTGTTCAGTCATGAGTGGTTGTCACCTAACCCTATTTTTCCCATAAGGCCTGTTATTTATATTGCATGATTTTCCACTGCACAAGGGCTTCTAGGAATACAACTACCATGTTATATGAGGACTGATTGTACATGGTAACTCATTGTGAAGGTAGTGACAATATGAGATACAATTAAATTGATGCCTTTACTACGATTATAGTTTTTCTTTTATGAGCTATTTATGGTGTATTTACACCGATATTTTATAGTATGTTTTAAGCTCATATCGTATTGCGCCTTGTGCGTTTATATTTTAATACAAGATTGAAATATCCATAAATAGACTTTGTAGTAATAATTCAAAACAATCTAAAATACGTGATGATTCTGAATTATAAACAAATTACAAAGTGTTATGTTTAGTTAGTATATATATTAATTAAGCTATGTTTTTTTAATTTCACTAACCTTAATATATATTTTTATTTTGCTAACCTGTGGATAATTTCTTCCAATTTTCACATATCATTTAATTTTGTTAATTGATAAGGTAATCAAGTGTAAATTTATACTTTATATCTTTATTTTTCTAGTCTGTGGATAATATTCCTCTGATTTTTGCTTATTAGAATTGTTGTTTAATAGAATCAAAATTCAATTTACAAACACAATCACATTAACTGGTGCTTACTCTAATTTCATTACTTGCTATATTGTATTTTTCAGAGTGAAAAATATAATGTTGTATTAAAAATATTAAAGGATATCTTTAATTTGAAAACACTGGCTTTTCTGTTCTATTCAGTACTTTGCCTAAACACTTTTGATTTCACATATTAAATGCCATTAATCTGACTATCTCTGGTTTGCATTTTATATTAAATGCAAACATCTGGCATTGTGCCTTGGGGTTGAACTGAATTAGTGCAAAGAACATGGCAATTTATTATATCTATTTTTCTACTGAGAAAAAACTACAGCTATAACTCCATCTTTAGTGTTGTGCAATCTTTGATATTGATTAACTTAGTAATGGGTAAAAATGCTTCACCCAAAACATTATTTCTATCAGGTAAGTATTAATGATGGAGGCTTTCAGTATATCATTTTTAAGGGTATCTCCAAGAAAATGAGGGGGGGGGGGGAAGAGAGAGAGAGAGAGAGAGAGAGAGAGAGAGAGAGAGAGAGAGATATGGGCATAGAGGCCAATCTATGTTTTCCTTTTTAATTTATTTATTTATTTTATTATTATTTTTTTTTTTCAATTTTAAATGCTATGACAATCATCTCTTGAAGCAGAAATGCCAGGGAATCCCAAGGATGATCAATCCATATAGGTACAATATAGCTGAAGCAGCTTTTGAGCATAAAACTACAAACAACATCAGTTATTCTTACTTCAAAGAATACAATCTCGGGGGGGGGGGGGGGGGGGGGGGGATGGGGGGGGGATCTGCTGGGGGTTCATATAGGACTAGCAGTTACACAGGCTGTGTACTGCATATAGTACTATTATATGATTATACTGGCATCTTTTAATTTTGGAGAGTACAATGTGTACAGAAAGGACAGACAGGATAGAAAGGGAGGGGTCATGCTGTTAGTTAAGAAACAAAATCTAAGGAAGTGCATCCAGTTGACAAGGGTGGATAGTGCAGTGTTGAGTCAGTTTGGTGTGACATAAGTACTGAGAAAGCAAAATTGAGAGTAGGAGTGTGCTATAGGCCTAACGACTCTAATGAGTACAACGAACAACTGAACAGAGAAATAGAGTAGACCAGTAAATCAGATTGTCTTATAATGGGAGATTTTAACTTCCCAGATATAGACTGGAACTTGTGGGTTAGTCACTCACACATTTAACAAGACTTTTGTGGATTTATTGGATGACTGTTTTCTACAGCAGCATGTTCAAGAAGCAACCAGCGGGTATTCTCGATCTGATTATCAGCAGTGATTATTCATGCATTAAGAATCTGCAGATAAAGGAACCACTAGGTGGCAGTTATCACAGTATACTGATGTCAGATTTACTCAAAGATGTAACTACCATCAGGGTAAAGGGAAAGTGTTTTGCTTTTGTAAAGGTGACTACTGTGGTCTCAGACAGTTTTTAAATTTTATACAGTGGGACCAACAGATGATGTTACCAACAGCAAACTGTAAATGGGAAACATTCAAGGAATTAATCTTGGAAGCTACTACTCTTCACACCAACTAAGATATACTGTTCAAGATTTAGGCCTAAATGGATGTCAGATGAACTAATGAGACTTGTGGCAGAGAAGAAAAATGAATGGGATGCTTATAAATTATCAGGAAACAGATACCTATGGTAGATATAAACTAGTCTGTAATCAAGTCACAAAGGAGGTTAGGCAAGCAAAGCAAAGATTACAAGAAATCTTTGGCAAAGGATGCAAAGAAAAACAGTAAAGACTTCTTTACTTATGTAAACTCTAGAAGGAAGAGGATGAAGTAGATTGGGCCACTAGATATCGATGGTTCAATTGTTGATGAGTCTGCTCAGGTGGCTGGCAAATTGAAGGAGTACTGTATTTGCATCTACATTCACACATGAGGAATGTCTGTAGGGAAGTGGAGGCCAGACGCTTATCAAACTCTAACAGAAGGTTAAAGGATTTTGTAATAGCTGAGAGCAAAGTGGAGGAGAAATTGCTGAAGTGAAACATACGAAAGGCAGCTGAAGTGGATGGGGTCTATCCAGTTATATTAAAAGAGGCAGCAAAGAAAGTAAGCAGGCCCTTTGCTATGATTATGAGGGCATCCTTGGGCTCAGGGGAGGTCGTATGGACTGGAGGTATGCAAATGTATACCTAATCCACGAAGTGGGGGTGATCGAAAGGTGACATGAATAATAACAGACCTGTTAGTCTAGCTTCTGTTCCGGGGAAAATAATGGAGTCACTGGTTACAGAAGCACTGCAGGATCTAGACAAGACTGCAGTTATAGTTCAGACAAAGTATGGGTTTGATAAGGGGACGTCTTGTCTGACCAGTTTGAATGGGTACTATGATGTAGTCACAAAGGAACTGGATGCAAAAAATAATTTTGATATCATATACTTGGATTCTAGGAAAGCTTTTGTTGGAGTTGGAGTACAAGCTGGAGCAGTATAGCATTAAGGGCAAGTTGCTCCTATGGATAAAGGGATGTTTAAGTGGGAGAAGACAGAGAGTGGTAATCAATGGACACTGCTCTTCATGGACTAATGTTATTAATGGGCCTGACACAGACCCAGGGGTCTGTGTCAGGCCCATTGTTGTTTTTTGTATTTATCAATGATACTGATGAAGGTACATCAGGCTTAATGTCCAAGTCTGCAGATGATGTGAAGCTTATAGTACAGATGATATGCTGCTACAACAGGATCTAGAAAAGTTGAGCAGATGGGCTGAGAAGTGGCAACTGAAGTTTAACATTGACAAATGCAAAGTACTGCTTATGGGGAGCAGTAATCCCGGAATAACACACCAACTGTGCAATACTATACTCAGGGTAGTGAAGAATGAAAAAGACCTGTGGGTAATTTGCAGTCAGATATGAAGTTTTTTGAGTAGTGCAGACAGGCTGCAAGAGTAGCTCACGGTGTCTTGTCAATGATATATAGGAATTTTCTTAGCAGGGATAAGGAGGTGATTATTCCCTTGTATAAGGCAATGGTCAGGCCACACCTTGAGTACTGCGTACAGATCTGGAGCATTTTAGGAAAGATGGAGAGCTGCTGGATTGAGTACAGAGAAGGGTAATGAGATTAGTAAGTGGAACGAAGGGTTGCTATTACCAAGAAAGGCTTAAGTTCTGAAAATTGCAGCATGTGGAGACTAGGCACCTGTGAGGTGATCTGATTGAGGTGTATCAGGCCTTGAATGGTTTGAGCAGGCTCAGTGCTGATAGGATTCTCCTCTTTCTCAGATTCCACACCTGAGGAGACATAAATTCAAATTGAGGAAATGCAGTCGTAGAATATGTGTGTGGAAATTTGCCTTTAGCCAGTGGGTGGTTGATTATTGAAACAAACAAACTTTCATCTGACGTGGAAGTTGACGGATAGTTCAGCCTTAAATAAATTCAAGGCTGAACTAGACAAACGTTTGGAGTGAATGGATGGGTGAAATGGGAAGGTTTCATTTTTTTTATTTTTTAGCTAATGCTATATAAGCTTTCTTTCTTGCATCATATGCCTCTACTAATGCTAATGTGTGTGCAAAGTTACAGAGAATTCACATAAATGTAACTTGAGTTATGGATGTATGTAATCCATTTTACCTGTACCATTAGGGGAGGGGAGAAGAGAGAGAGAGAGAGAGAGAGAGAGAGTGTGAGACTGTTCACTGATGTTACTAAATGTGTGATTTCTTTATTTTGCATCATTAGTCACTGCACGTATATGCTTAATTTGAGGCAGAAAGATAAGAATATACTTTAGAGAGAGAGAGAGAGAAAAAACAAAACCTCGTATTGAAGGGTTTAAAAAATTCTTCTTCTTAAGGAATTCACAACGAATGTGAAATCTTTTTCAGTTTCTTGCATGGAATAACAAAGATTGCCTACGTCTTTTTTCTGCTCACATAACACTCATGCAGCTTGATGAATACATGGAGAATTCAAGTTATAAGGTCTCCAAATTTATTTCTCACAAAATAATTGAAGTATATGCATGGGACTGCTCTTAGTCTAACTGCTAATTAGTTATGAATGTTTTCAGAAGTACAATGCAGTATGTCACATTGATTGCAGTGCCCTAAAGAGATACACACAGGCAAAAAAAGACAATCATGTCAATTTGTGTGAAGCTGTTGTTGTTGTTTGGTTTTTAGGAGCATTAGCAATTAAGGCCATATTGCTCCGGGGATATGCGGTGGTCATTCCCTGACC
Organism: Mastigoproctus giganteus; assembly: GCF_048544385.1. NCBI lineage: Eukaryota > Metazoa > Arthropoda > Arachnida > Uropygi > Thelyphonidae > Mastigoproctus > Mastigoproctus giganteus. The sequence continues at coordinate 86,614,467 of NC_143588.1, read as the reverse complement.
TTTCTGCATCCTCCGTATTCGGTGGTCACGGGCTCGAACTCCAGTCTAATCAAGAAGCATGTGCTATGCACTGCCGCTCCTGGCTACGGAGGCACCTCTTTGTGTGAAGCAAATGCTCACTTGAGATGCTACAGTGAATGGATCTTTCTTTCCTCAACTGCCACAATGGATTACACATGGGTTGCACTCTTCAATCCAGAAATGAAACATCAGTCTGCCCAATGGCACAGTGATTTACCACTGCCCAAAAAGTTCCATGTTGTTGCAAGTGCAGAGGAAATGATGATTGCTGTTTTCTGGGATACTGATGGAATAACCCTTACCCATTGTGTACCCAAGGGCATTACAGTGAGAAGAAACTGATATGAAGTTCTGAAGAAAACATTCCTCCAGAACTTCAGCCACACAGACTGAATCACATCTGTTTCCATCAGGACAGTGCTCCACCCCATTGTTCTGAAAATCTGCAAAATTTTTTTAAAGAAAACAACATTGAGGTTATACCATATCTTCCATACTCACCTGATCTTGTATCTGGTGATTTTTAGTTGTTTCCAACAACGAAGCATGCTCTTTGTGGCAGAAGGTTTCCCAGCCAACAAGCAGGTGCCTCTATCATTTACCAGTGGGCTGAACATATGTCCAAGAAAGCTTTGCTGTGGCTTCCACAGCTTGGAAGAATGGGTGTAAAAAATGCATGTAGCTTCTAGGAGACTATGTTGAAAAGTTTTGCAGGCACATCTGATAGCGTTCCTTGACCTCGTACAAGCTGTACATTAAAACAATCTTCGTGTTGTGTTTAGTATGTATAATGGTGTATGTAATACACAATAAACACCACACATAATGTTTCTTTCTTCTAGCACTACTGTTCATTCAGTAGACTTTGTAAAACCATGCTAAGTTATAGATGTGTATGTTGTTGTTGGTCATAGAGAGCACTTGTGTGAATTAATGAACTACTTTGATCTCTAACTTTAAAGAGAGAGTGTGTGTGGCTCAGTGTTTGGGTGCAGATGGAAAACTGTCCATTTGATGACAGTTCTGAAATTTTACCTTGGTTGTATGGAATAAAATCTATTTTTTTAAAGCACAAAAATTACATTATTTAAGGAAGAGATTAAGCCATGAAACTGATTTGGTTTTTCTCTCCACCACTTTGAGGAGTTGAATTAAAAGACAAAAGATACAAAAATTCTTCATAAAATCCAAATATAATAACACACATAATGCAAGTCACAAGCTCAAAAGGCTTCTTGCTGATGATTTTACTGAGTATTGTGTGGAACACCTAAAGCATCATTTTAACATGCAGTACATTCAAAAGAAGCAAAACAAGTTTGCAAAATAGCAACATCTAATAATAATAATCTTTAATAGCTGTAGGAAGTATAATTACAGAGAATGCTGTAGCACTAATCAGGACTTTCAAAAACCAGAACATATTAAGCTGGATAATTTGACAAAGATAAAAAAAAAAAAAAAATAAATAAATAAAATAAAATTACACATCAAGCTGTGTGACGAGTAATGGTGGCAAAATTGAAACTTAGCAATCTTGTTATCATGTGTGGAAAATTTGTTGAATTTCTTGTTGTTATTTGGTTTTTAGGAGCATTAGGAACTAAGGCCATATTTCTCCGGGGATATGCGGTGGTCATTCCCTGACCTTTCCGCAGCCTCCGTATTTGGTGGTCACGGGCTCGAACCCCGGTCTAATCAAGAAGCATGTGCTATGCACTGCTGCTCCTGCCCACCTGGCTATGGAGGTGCCTTGAATTTCTTCACAGCAACTGTTATTTTTCTCATATTGACACATTACATATTTCACATGATATTTAATCACAATGTCTACATCACACTACATGGCTAGTTATCTGTTGGAATGAGTACGGAGAAGAGTAGCGAGATTCGATGAGACACAAAAGGATATTTTTACCAACTGGGTTTGGTAAATTGTAGTCACTAGAAACTAGGCATCTGCATGCTGATCTCACTGAAATGTATAACACTTTAAAAGAATTGAGTATACTAAATGCTTGTGATATCTTTTCTGAGATGAAACACATAAGGGGTATAAATTTAAATTTTAAAAGGATGATTGCAGAACAGATATGCAGAAATTTGCAATCAGTTAAAGGGTAATCAATTATTGGAATAAGTTTTCACCTAATGTTGTAGAGGTGGGTGGTTTGGGCAAATTATTGGCAGGAACAGGAAAACAAATTGATTTTTTTTTTGGCTGGTAATGTTTTCAGTACTAATATTATTTCTGATCAATGGAGTCATAAATAAGCGACATTATAAGCAATGATTGGGAGATGAACCTATTACCCCGCAACCCCTGCTGTCTTCACATCCTCACTCACATAAACAACAGAAAGAGAACAAATGCTTAGTTTGTTTTAGTGTGTCGTGTGGATTGCTGTGTTCTGTAGCACTGCAAAAAGAAAAATTTTGTTTCATTATTTAAGTCAGGAGTCATTCAGTCAATTTTTTTTATAGTACATATTTTTTTCTTTAAAAATCGTGAAAATGATGGGTAAATGCAAAAGAGTTGTGCTTTCAATTGAACAAAAACTTGAACTTATTCAAAAGTTTGAAAACTGTGCATCTGTTAAATCTTTAATGAATACCATTATAACGTTGGTGACCAAATCATACACGACATTGTAAAAAATAAAGGGAAGCTATTAGATTTTGAGGGCACATTTTATAGCATTTGAGGCATGACTAACAGAAAAACGATGAAACAGTCTACATACAAGGACCTTGACAAGGCAATGATGTTGTGGTTTAGCCAACAAAGAGCAGAAGGCATTCCAGTCTCTGGGGTAGTTTGCTCAGCAAAGGCAAAATATTTTTTGACAAATTAAAATCGCAGGGTGATTTTAACACATCTTCTGGGTGATCGATGTGGTTTAAACAGAGGCACAGCATTCGTCAGATTTCCATTCAAGGTGAAAAACTAAGTAGTGATGCACCGGCGATCCAAGAATTTACCAGTGAGTTTCAAAAATTTATTGAAACCAATGAACTTGTGTCGGAGCAAATGTACAATGTCGAGGAAACAGGATTGTACTGGAAATGTCTTCCGTCAAAAACTTTGGCTTATGAAACTGAGGTAAAAGCTCCAAGACAAAATGCAAAAGCAAAGATTGAAGGTTCTTTGCTGTGGAAATGCTGCTGAGTCTCATTCTTTGAATCTCTGAGTAACTGGAACAGAAAAAAAAAACCACAGGCTTTCTCAAGTACAGTCAATTCCGGTTATTTGGGACACATCAGGACTAGTGCATTTTGGCCCGATTAAGCGGCTGCCCCAATTATCCGAAGTTTCATGTAAATAGTTAAAAGTACAATGTACCCCCACTTTACAATTAGTTCACTCTACAATCAAATCTCATTACGATGGACTTGCCATAGTTCACTATACGATGCATAGTAAGCGCCTGTCATCGTGATCACGTTTGTGAATTGAATTTTAATTCTATTAAACGGCAATTCTAATGAGCGAAAATAGGAGGAATATTATTCACAGGCTATAAAAGTAAAGATATATTAAGCACGAATTTACCCTTTATTACCTTACCAATTAAAAAAATAAATGATACGTGAAATTTGGAAGCATATACATGATAATCGGAATAATTAATACGTATTGTAATATGTACATACTAAATAAACTAGTTGACATTTCTGTTCACTGACATTTATGGGTGGGGGTTAAAATTTAAAACAGTAAAAAGATATGCAATCAATAACAAAAAACACGGCACACACAAATTGCAAGTAACAGAATATGTGCAAGTGGGAATGGAATAACGAGTTACAAAGCATTAAAAATAGGAATGAAGAGAAGATTCTAAAAAATTATTTTTTTTATATGATTGAAGATTCCATGGAAGTGTAAACACATTTTACCATAATAACCCAAAGAATTCCAGCTGTCAGTATTATCGCAAATTCAATAAGATCGAGTTTACTATCCATTAATGATAGATTGCACTAACAGAAAAGCCCAAGAAACAGGTGACTGCTAATTGTTTTTATTGTTTTATGGTCGTGACCTCCAGAAATCCGACCGAACTACGTGGTACAGTCGGAGACAATCGTAGGGTAATCTCCAGTGCTGAGGTCTCCTGCCCCGATTAAACGAAGTTTTGTCCCAATTAAGCGAAGTAAACCCTGGCTATTTTCTTGACTGGGTTCTGTTTTTTAAGATTTGTCTGAAATAAACGGCTGCTCCGATTAACCGGTGGTCCAAATAACCAGAATCTACTGTATTTAATAAATACTCGAGATTTAATTTATTATATATTTAATATCAAATTTACCTGTTGATTACTACAACAATAAGTTAGCCCGGATAGACAAAGAGATATTTTCCAGTTGGTTTAGAATTAAATTTGTGCCTTCAGTGGGCCAACATCTGGTGTCAATGAGCTTGCCACAGAAAGCTGTCCTGCTATTAGACAATGCACCAAGTCATCCTAATGAAGAAATTCTAAGATCAGACGATGGAAATATTTTCATCAAATATTTATCCCCCAATGTAACAGCTTTAATATAAACTATGGATCAAGGTATCATCCAACAAATGAAAGCAATTTATTGCAGAAATTTATCTCTCAAGTTAGTGGAAGAAAATGATTGTGATTTATTCACATTTTGGAAAACCTGACTGTATTGGATGCGATTTATGAAGTTTCAGCAGCATGGAAATCATTAAAAAGCATAACCTTAAAGAGGTCTTGCAGTAAAATTTTACCAGGAAATGATGAAGGATTCTTAGGATTTGAAGAAAACGTGAAGATCTGGTACCAGAAATAGTAGTAGTAGTGGCATGTGATGCAAGAAAGAAAGTGTATGAGCTTATGCAGCATCAGCCAAAAAAAAAAAAAAAAATCACACAACCATTCCCTCTAAATATTTGTCCAGTTTATCCTTAAATTTATTTAACCTATCAACTTCCCACAATGACAGATGGAAGTTTGTTCCAGCAATTAACAACCCGCTGGCTAAAGGCAAATTTCCGAACATCTATTCTACAGCTGTCTTTCCTTAATTTGATTTTATGCCCCCTTAGGTTCGTAATCTGAAAAAGTGGAAGAATCCCTTCAGAATTCAGCATGCTCAATCCATTCAAGGCCTTATACAGCTCAATCAGATCACCGTGAAGGTGCATAGTCTTCAGCCATTGCAATTTGCAGAACTTATGCCTCTCTTGGTAAGAGGATCCTTTCATTCCCCTCACCAATCTTGTTGCCCTTCTCTGTACACGCTCAAGCAAATCTACATCCTTCCTAAAATGAGGCCTCCAGACCTGTATGCAGTACTCAAGGCATGGCCTGACCATTGCCTTATACAGAGGGACAATCACCTCCTTTTCCCTGCTAACAAAATTCCTGTATATCATTGACAATATCCCATGACCTGCCCTGGCAGCCTGTCTGCATTGCTCAGAAAACTTCAAATCTGACTGCACAATTACTCCCAAGTCTTTTTCATTTTCTACCACCTTATTAAGTGTAGTACCACACAGTTGGTAAGTTTCTCTGGGATTACTTCTACCCATATGCAGTATTTTGCATTTGTCAAGGTTAAACTTCAAGGGGCAGATGGGCTGAGAAGTTGCCACTTCTCAGCCCATCTGCCCAAATTTTCTAGATCTTGTTGCAGTAGCACAGTGCCAACTTCGACAATAAGTCTGATATACCTTCATCAATATCATTGATAAATATACAAAACAACAGTGGACCCAACACCGAACCCAGTGGGACTCCACTAATAACATTAGTCCACGAAAAGCAGCACCCATTGATTACCACCCTCTGTCTTCTCCCACTCAACCATCCTTTTATCCATTGTAGGAACTTACCCTTAATACCATTCTGCTCCAATTTGTACAGTAGTCTTCCCTGCGCAACAGTGTCAAAAGGTTTCCTGAAATTCAAGTATATGATATCAAAATTATTTTTTGCATCCAGTTCCTTTGTAACCACATCATAATATCCTATCAAATTTGTCAGACAAGACTTTCCCTTAACAAACCCATGCTGTGTCTGAATTATTGCTGCAGTCTTGTCTAGATGATCCTGCAATGCATCTTTAACCAGTGACTCCATTATTTTACATGGAACAGAAGTTAAACTAACTGGTTGCAATTTGCAACAAACTGAGGGGTGTGGGGATGTCAATCAGCTCTGAATTCACGACTGGCTTAATTCTAACAAAGATTTAGCTAGCCACGAAGTACTAAATGATGAAGAAATTTTACATCACATAATGACTACTATACCATATTACATAATGATGGTGAACTTGAAGATTTGATATTGTCATAAAAAATTAGCTATAGTGTTCTATTGGAAAAAATGGCTGTAAGAAATACTAGAAACGCCATTCGTCAAAAAGTTGCAAAAAGGAAAAAAACAATCTTCTATACTTTTGCATTTCTCTAAGTGAATTGATTTTCATTTATATCTCCTATTTCTCGTAAAATTAAAATATGTTAAAAACAAAACATGTAAAAAAATATTGTGAAAATTATTGTGCATCACTGTCAGCACACTTTGGCACTGGATGCAAGCATCATTTTGGACATGCAAGTAGTGCGAGGAAAGTTTTTCATTTTTTTTCCATCGTCATATTTTTTAGGTACGTTGCTGAACATTTTTGGATTAACAGGGATTCTACTGTACATAAATTTATAAAAATTTATATTGGTCATCCTATATATGCTATGATGAATTTAGGAATTTCTTATGTACTGTAATTTGAAGATTTAGTTTAAATAGCAAAAAACTTAATTTACAGTACTCACCTCGTATAATCCATTTTGATGTAATGAAAATTAAGGAAGAAGCATGATTGTGTGAATTAGAAACTTAAATGATATAAATGGAATGTAACTATTGCATGGTTGTAATTATGATTACAATTTAAAAGAATTAAAATACTTGCTCAAGAAAGAGAAGTGCACATCCCATTTCTTGGTTGTCATATATAGGACCTGTGTGTTAACACTGATAGTTCAGTAGTTAATGAGAAAAAGCTAAACCTTGTTCCTGTTGTGTATATGGTAAGGTTAAGAAAGTTGATTTTGTTCTCTGTTTCCACTTTGAGGGTGTATTTAAGCCTTTCATGTATGGTATTGAATGTGTTAAGAAGTGTATCGATGGCTGACTTGTTACCTATCAGTAATATGTCATCAGAGTATCTCATGTATCACGTCCCCTCAAACATCAAGTTATAAGTTATACTTGTGATACGCAGATGACATATTACCGATAGGTAACAAGTCAACCCTCGATACACTTCTCAACACATTCAATACCATACATGAGAGGCTTAAATACACCCTCAAAGTGGAAACAGAACAAAATCAACTTTCATAACCTTACCATATACAAAACAGGAACAAGGTTAGCCACTAAAATCTAAAGGAAAAACACACATATGGATAAATATTTAAAATTTTATTCACACCATCCATTAAGCATCAAAAGAGCAGTTCTCTACAATCAAACATGAGAATTTGGGATATCAGAGACGTGGTGTCACACAGATATAGGGAATGCAGAACAGGAATTTGGGGAGTACAATGTGTACAGAAAGGATAGGAAGGGAGGAGGGGTTATGCTATTAGTTAAGAAACACATAAAATCCAAGGAAGTGAAGCTAGTTGACATCGCTGGACAGTGCAGTGTCGAGTCAGTTTGGTGTGACATAAGCATTGGGAGATCAAAATTGAGAGTAGGAGTGTGCTATAGGCCTAATGACTCTGATGAGTATAATAAGAAACTGTACAGGGAAATAGAGTGGGCCAGTAAATCAGAGAGCCTTATAATGGGAGAATTTAATTTCCCAGATATTGACTGGAATTTGTGGGTTGGTCACTCACACACTAGCAAGGCTTTTGCGGATTTATTGGATGATTGTTTTCTACACCAGCATGTTCGGGAGGCAACTAGAGGGAGCAATACTCTTGATTTGATTATCAGTAGTGATTCTTCATGCATTAAGAATCTGCAGATAAAGGAACCACAAGGTGGCAGTGATCACAGTGTGCTGAAGTGGGATTTACTCAAAGAGGTAACTACTATCAGGGATAAAGGGAAGATTTTTGCTTTCGTAAAGGTGACTACGGTGGCCTGAGACAGTATTTAAATTCTATACAGTGGGACCAACCGATGATGTTACCAACAGCAAATTCAAAATGAGAAGCATTCAAAGAATTTATCTTGGTAGCAACTAGGCTTTACATACCAATTAAGAAATATTGTTCAAGGTTTAGGCCTAAATGGATGTCAGATGAATAATGAGACATATGGCAGAGAAGAAAAATGCATGGGATACATATAAATTAATGGGTGACATGGAAGCCTATGATAGATATAAGCTGGTCTGTAACCAAGTTACAAAGGAGATTAGGCAGGCAAAGGCAGATTATGAGAAAGGATGCAAAGGAAAACAGAAAAGAGTTCTTTATGTAAACTCTAGAAGGAAAGGGATGAATCAGATTGGTCCACTGGATATTGATGGTTCAACAGTTGAGGATCCTGCTCAGATGGCTAACAAACTAAACGAGTATTTTGCAGCTACATTCACTCATGAGGAGTTATTCAGGAAGGGGAATGCTAGAGGTAAAGTAAACTCTGGCAGTGAGCTAGACGATTTTGTAATAACTGAGAGGAAAGTGGAGGAGAAATTGTTGAGGATAAACATAAAAAAGGCACCCGGGGTGGATGGGATCTATCCAGTTATATTAAAGGAGGCAGCAAAGGAAGTAAGCAAACCCATAGCCATAATTATGAGAGCAGCTTCTTTGGACTCAGGGGAGGTACCCATGGACTGGAGATGTGCAAATGTGATCCCAATTAACAAAGGAGGATCAAAGGGCAACACAAGTAATTATAGGCCTGTGATTTTAACTTCTGTTCCAGGAAAATTAATGGAGGCACTGGTTAAAGAAGCACTGCAGGATCATCTAAACAAGACTTCAATTATAGCTTGGACACAGCATGGTTTTGTTAAGGGAAAGTCTTGCCTGACGAATTTGATTGGATACTATGATGCAATCACAAAAGAAATGGATGCAGGGAATAACTCTGATATTATATATTTGGATCTTAGAAAGTCTTTTGATACTGTTGCACATGGAAGACTGCTGCACAAATTGGAGCAGTGTGGCACTGGAGGCAAATTGCTGCTATGGATAAAGGGATGGTTGAGGGAGAGAAGACAGAGAGTGGTAATCAATGGACACTGCTCATCGTGGACTAATGTTATTAGTGGAGTCCCTCAGGGTTCAGTGTTGGGTTCATTATTGTTTTCTGTATTTATAAATGATATTGATGATGGTATATCAGGCTTAATGTCCAAGTTTGCAGACGATACGAAGGTTGGCAGGGTTGTCAAGGACACTACTGACGCTATGCTGCTGCAACGGGATCTGGAAAGGTTGAGCAGATGGGCTGAGAGGTGGCAAATGAAGTTTAACATTGACAATGTGAAGTACTACATATGGGAAACAGTAACCCCAGAACAACATATCCACTCTGTGGTACTACACTGACAGAGGTAGAGAATGAAAAGGACCTGGGGGTAATTGTGCAGGCAGATATGAAGTTCTCTGAGCAGTGCAGATGGACTGCAAGAGTAGCTCATGGTATCTTGTCAATGATATACAGAAATTTTTCTAGCAGGGATAAGGTGATTATTCCCTTGTATAAGGCAATGGTCAGGTCACACCTTGAGTACTATACACAGGTCTGGAGGCCTCATTTCAAGAAGGATGTAGAGCTGCTGGAACGAGTACAGAGAAGGGAAACAAGATTGGTGAATGGAACAAAGGGTTGCTCTTAAGAAGAAAGGCTTAAGTTTTGCAAATTACAGTGTCTGGAGACTAGGCACCAGTGAGGTGATCTGATTGAGGTGTATAAAGCCTTGAATGGTTTGAGCATGCTCAGTGCTGGTGGGATTCTTCCTCTTGCTCAGAATAATCACCTGAGAGGGCATAAATTCAAATTGAGGAAAGACAGATGTAGGATAGATTGCCTTTAGCCAGTGGGTAGTTGGTTGGTGGAACAGACTTCCATCCCTTGTTGTGGAAGTTGATAGCCTAAATAAATTTAAGGCTCAGATGGACAGGTATTTCGAACGAACGGATGGGTGAAATGGGAGTGGTTTCTTTTTGGCTTATGCTGCATAAGCTTGCTTTCTTGCATCATATGCCTCTACTAATGCTAATGCTAATTTATCCATGGTGTTACAATATCTCACAGAGAAATTCATAACCAGGAAATAACCACCACAATTAATTAGAGAAACAATCTTCAAAGCTGAATGCAGAATTAACAACCCAAATAAACCAGAAACTCACGTTGTCCTTCCCTTTCATAATGAATACGCTAAACGTCTTTGTCAAGTTTTCATGAACACTGATATAACGCTGAAGTTTTTATCACATAACAAACTGGGTTCTAAGTTCAATACATATAAAGAGACACACAAGTATTTGATGCGAGACTTTAATTACATCATATACCTAATAAGATGCCAATCGTCCTGTACAGCGTGTTACATAGGAAGTACTACAGTAAAATTTGGCACATTCAAGACATCTAATACATATGCATATTATCACTTCAACAGTTTCAAAACCAACCAAACTCATACACAACTCACATAACATGTCCATTCCTGTAATCACGACCCATTAATTGATTCGGCAATTACAGTTATTAAATTGAACTCCAATTACAAAATTCTTCAGTACGAAGCTCTCGTTATCAAATGGTTTTGGCGATACACTTCATTAAATGTATTAAACACTAAACTCTCCATAAACCTGTCCCCCATTTGGAACTTAACACATGTGAAATCTCCACATGTACTGAACTGCATCACGGGAAATAAACTTTCTTTAAATACTTCGTGTTCTCTACCACGCAATGCTAACTGAAGGTGAAAAGTTCGAAAGTTGCCTGTTAGCCTTTTCTCATTAACTACTCAACTATCAGTGTTAACACACAGGTCCTACATATGATAACCAAGAAATGGGCTGTGCACTTCTCTTTCTTGAGCAAGTATTTTAATTCTTTTAAATTGTAATCATAATTACAACCACACAATAGTTATGTTCCATTTATATCATTTAAGTTTCTAATTCACACAATCGTGCTTCTTCCTTAATTTTCATTATACCAAAACAGATTATACAAGGTGATTAAACTGTAAATTTAAGATTTTTGCTATTTAAACTAAGTCATCCTATATATGTAACTAAAAATTTGTAAATACTGTCATACACAACCTGTCTCTGAAATTTCAAAGATATGGTAATCTATTAGTTCAAGAAGTAGCTTATGTTTGCTATATTTTTTTGTTTGTTAGTTCCAAGCTAGTAAGCTGTGCTTATACTGAATTTGTAAGATTCTAGTAAGGCAATAAATATACAAAGATTCCTATTGTGGTTATAAGAAATTATATTCTGCACAATGCTGTTTCTCAGAAAGTTGTGTTTTCTAGAACTGCATTAACTCTAGAACATAAGGACTGCTAATAAAATTTTTTAGTAAACTCTTGTTTGATACCTACCAAGCTTTTCTTCAACTTCACTAAGTTCTCTTTCAGCTTCTGTCAATTTTCTTTGATTTGCTAACATCTCTGAAGAGGATTCTTGTCGCTGCTGATTTGCAAGTTGCCTTTTGGCGTCTTGATGAGTTTCTACAGCCTGCTGTAAATTTTGTAACAAAGCTAGGAAGAGATAAAATATACAGCAGATAACTTCTTAACAGCTGCCATTTAATTCTGTTATCATAAAGATGGGGTGATTACTATAATGTATTAAGAACAGATGCAAATAAATATTGAAGAGAGAGCTTATAAATTTGAAATTCTGAAGAAAGCTTAGTTTATTCCTTTTCTAATGTGCAGAAAAGAGCAAAACTGTATACTATGAAAGGCTGTAAATTTTGCAATGTATCATTAAGAGATTACAGCTATTATATCAGATTTTTGTGCTTCCAATGGAAGAATAGTCATTAGTAAATAAGATTCTGGTTACAACAGAGCAGTGGCATAAATTCAGAACATAAAGAACATAAATTAATCAGGTACATGTGTTGAAAAAAATAAAAATCAAACAAAAATAACCTATGGTGAATGATGACAAGCCTTCCTATGTTTTGGAGGTTTGCCATCAGTAAATGTTTTTATTTTAATGTATACAATGGAATACTCTACAGAAATTATGTTATTAATATTTTTTTTTATATTCAACACTATTATATAAAGGTAAATTAATTGTAATATTATGTTTTGTACACCCTCCTAGCTAGCAAAGCTGGATAGGAGTGAATTACACTGGGAAATAAACAAATAATAATAATAATAATAACAGATAATGATGAGCACAAGCCACCAACACCACTCCAAATCATAAGTTATTAATATTTTTGTTCAACTCAAAGCTTTTTAAACAAGTTGCCTGTGGAGGGACCAACTACAACTAAGAAAGAAGAAGGGCTTGACAGACCACATCGAACACCAGAAGAAAGTGATTGAAAACTTGAAGGATTACATTCAGAAAAACACAGTGCCACTCTACATAAGTGAGGATACCCCCCCCCCCTGCCCTGATGGAGGAAAGTGAGAAAGATGGGCAAAGAAGTGGCAGACACTACAATGACCTCCATCAAAACCACATAGATAAAATGGCTTCCAATGCATGGTTCACGAGCGGGATGCTCTTCCCCAAGACTGAAGGATTTATGCTCACCATCCAAGACCAGGTAATCAACCAGGAACTACAGAGAATACATTGTCAAGGAATCCGGAGTGACAGATGACACATGTCAATAATGCCAACTGGCCTCAGTAATAATCTAGCACATCATTGCAGTATGCAGGGTGATCATCCCAACAGAGTACACTCAGAGACATGACCAGATTGACAGGATAATACAGCAGAAGCTAGAAAGGAAATACCAGCTGATCAAAGAAAGTGTACTGTATTATAAGTACAAACCCCAAGCTGTACTGGGACCATGCCATTCTAATGGACAAGGTGATCCTGTACAACAGCTACCGGTCTGACTGATGTAGCAGTGTCCAACACTGGGAATCTCCAGAAAACCCATGAGGAAAAGATCAGGAGGTACACAGACCTAAGACAGGTTTTTAGGTGTGGCATATGGAACAGGTAACGACCACCCAGATCATCATGTCAACTACCAGCATGGTGCCAAATATCTTACATAAGAGCCTAGCAGCAATAGATCTCCCAGAGAACACCTATATTCTGAACACCTGTATGAAAGTCAGAGAGTTTCTCAACCAACAGTAATAGGCAACATAACAGCCATTCTGTGCACTTGGTATCAATACTTGTCAAGGGGTGGAACCCCCCCCAACCGGGGTGGAAATAATAACATAATAATAATAATAACCCCCCCCCCCCTCCCACAGCCAAACATGTTCAATCTTTTATAAAGTACTACTACACAATATCAGGATTCTACTATTAAATTCAGTAATTTCAACTATGCAGCACTGGATTAACAGTATCAGAAACACTTCATGATAATCAAATAAACAAAATCACATCTAAGGAGGCACCATATGGCTAATAATAATAATAATAATAATAACATTTGCCATTAAATTATCCCTTTTTAAAAGCATTGTTTATGCTGTTAACATAAAAAAAATGGATTTTTTAATGTCATTAATTTTTTTTTTTAGTATTTTCACCATTATTAAAATTTTATTTAATTCTACAAAAATTTTTCATCACAGTATAACCTACTTGTGCAATTCACCATAAAATCATATTTGTTTTAAAAAAAACAAAACAAAAAACCCACTCCACAATCTCCTAGTTATTAGCTTTGGTTCTAACAGAGTTTAATGATACCATGCTTCCCTCTTTTCAGATATCTGCCTCAAAAAGAACTGTTGGTATTGACACCATTCTTTCTAATTTCACCTGTACACACATATGAAGTGTAGCAATCAAGTTCCTGGACTGGTGCAATAAAAACAACACAAAGTGAAGGAGCTCAAAAATGGTTTTATTATGTTTCAAAGTAATCACTGAATGCACTTATTACACCATTCTAAAAGTTTCTGAAAAGAGTCACTGAAGGTGCCCAAGGAGATGATGTTCAGTTTGGCAGTTATATTTTTGTTATTAGCATTATGTCTTCAACATCCTAAAATCTCTTACCTTTGAAGACAGTTTTCACCTTGGGAAAGAGGGAGAAGTCTGATGGTGTTAGATTGGGAGAGTAGGGTGGATAGTTGATCTGTATAATGCCATGATTCATCAGAAATATCTTCACAACAGGTGCAGAATGAGTGGGAGCGTTGCTGTGCAACAAGAAATAGCTGCCTTTCCTGGCAGCTAGTTCTTGTGGTCTCACCTGGGAAATGTGCTTCAATAGTCTTTGAAGCACCTGTATAATGAATGCAGTATTGACTCATTCTCTCTCTCTCTCTCTCCCCCCCCCCTATGAATTCCTTGTGAATCACACCGTTTATCAAAAAACATGATCAGCAGTGTCTCAATCCTGGAGTTCTGTAAATGAGACTTTTCTGGGCCTTCCAAGTGATTATCAAGTCCACTGCATGCTCAGACACTGTCTGTGGGTTGTACTGAAACACACAACACTCATATTCAGTGACAACTCACTTGAGGAAATTAGGAATGTCTTGACAAGCCTGGATGAAGTCTTTGCATGATGACTCACTTCGTTGTTTCTGTTCATCTGTGCATCACAAATTTTGCACAGACCTTCCTCTTCCCTAAATCTTCATGCAGAATTTGATGAGTTGTCTCCTTATTCGTATCCAACTCATCACCCATCATTCTGAGGATCAAAAGATGATCTCTTGATTTCGTGAAATTTTGTACCTCTGTCCTCATTTTGAGAAGTTGACGGATGCCCACTTCTTGGGTCATGTAAACATCTTCACATTACTCTTTGAACTACTTACACCAAAAACACTGGTACAACTTAATGTTTCATCACCACAAACAGTTTTTAACATTTCATAAGTTTCTGTTGCCCCACTGCAAACTGTAACATGGAATGTTAATGCTTCTAACAAAACTGGTTGTTACTTGCAAACTGTCAGAATACTAGACAATCACTGTACTAACATTTGCTAGAGGAAGTTTGAACTACAGTGTACCACTTCTATTTTCAAACTCATCAAATGTGACTGCAACAGCATCAGTCCAGGAACTTTTATCGCCACACCTCATATATAGGCACAAATTTTTGCCATACAAGTTTAGCACAGCACTTGCTTGACCTTAACTCAAATATGTCTTGCTGCACCAGCCACACATACACATGCACACGCAGAGGCAGAGAGAGAGAGAGAGAGAGAGAGAGAGAGAGAGAGAGAGAGAGAGAGAGAGAGAGAGAGAGAGAGAGAGAGAGAGAGAGAGAGAGAGAGAAATCACCAATGATATCTAGGTCAGGACCCTGGGTATATATACATGTCTTCAGAATTTTATTTTCACTTTAAATCTGTTACATAACACAGGTAGATTTATTTAGACAAAATTGGTATTTAGATGATGAAATGTAATGTTTCACAGCATAGTCCATCCACATTTTAATACACACCACATTGTTGACTGCTGAATCAGGCTATTGTTTAATATGATGTAAAGCTGAATCTAGGGCATTTTTGGTCCTGGTGATCTCTTCTTCATCTTTAGCTTCATTTATTTCTGTCCCAGCCTGTATGATTTCTACATTTGTCCATAATTTCATTTTCCAAAAAAGTCTAATGTGAATTCATTGTTGTTTGTCTCCTTGCTGTAATTCTTCAGAACCTTTGATTTGCTTAAACTTAGTTTATTAACTGACTGCAGGGAAATCAGTTAATAAATCAGTCTTTCAGGTCTTTCATTAGTCTCTTTAAATCCCTTAATAAGCTGGATCAAATATGCTACAATTGGCGGTAAAAACATGTTTTTATGTTCTTTAAGTTCCTTACAATTGATATGTGAAGGAGCATTATTCAGAAAGATAACAGCCTTTTCAAGTAAGTTTATTTTCTTCAATATTTCTTTACAAAAATAAAAATTCATATAAAACCATTCATTACTTAATGACATGTCCATCCATGCTGATTTTCTTAAATAATAAACTGGTAAAAATGAAAGATATTTATATTTTTAAAAGCGATAGGATTAGATACTTTACCAACAACAAAGTGACAATTGTGAGTTCCAGCTGCACTCCTGCATGTGTCTACTGTAATTGTCTCTTGGGATTTTTTGTATCCTGGTGCTGCAGGCTCCACTATTTTGCCATAATTTTTGCAGGTAATATTTTATAATTTAGATCTGTTTTAGTCAAAATGCAGAGTTGTTCTCCAAATTAAAATTTCTCTGTCAATAAATGATTTTAAATCTTCTGTAAATTTTTGAGCAGGATGATCAGCACATAATTTATCTCCACTAAATGTTGTTGTTGTTGTTATTATTTGGTTTTTAGGAGCATTAGCAACTAAGGCCATATTGCTCCGGTGAGGTGATCATTCCCTGACCTTTCCGCATCCTCCACATTTGGTGGTGACGGGCTTGAACCCCGGTCTAATCAAGCAGCGTGTGCTATTATAAAGTATTATATGTATTATAATATGCTAGAATTACATAAAAAGTATTATATGCTAGAATGAAACAGGTTAGTTAATGAATGTGTTACATTTCGGGTGTGCCTCCATAGCCAGGTGGGAAGGAGCAGCAGTGCGTAGCACACGCTTCTTGATTACACCGGGTTCGAGCCTGTCACCACCAAATACGGAGGATGCGGAAAGGTCAGGGAATGACCACCGCATATCCCGGAGCAATATGGCCTTAGTTGCTAATGCTCCTAAAAACCAAATAACAAACAACAACAAACAAACATTTCAGGTGTATTTGATTTTTTTTCTTCTTCTTCTGTGATTAAGAAAAGTGAAAAGTTAATTTAGTTATATCTTTAAAAAGTTAATTAATAAGCTGTCTGTCATTGCTGTACAATGTGTACACAAAAGAGAGAGGCAGCACAGGAGGGTGAGGTTACTCTTAGTTAAGAAACAAAACGCAGTGTATTTAGTTGACACGTGCAATGTGCCAGTGCAATGTTGATTCACTTTGGTGTGACGAATGGAGTTGATGAGGAAAATGAAAAGTAGAGTAGGAGTGTGTTACAGGCCTATAATATATTTTTTAACAATTAATGAAATCGACTTCATCCTCACTAAGAGAAGATATATCGTGGATGATGTTACCGTCCTGAATAAGGTAAATGTTGGAAGTGATCACAGAATGGTAAGATGTGCACTAGATATAGATGTAGGAAAGGAAAAAACTTACTCGAGTAAATAATACAAAGGTCTTTGAGATAACAGAAGCGGAGAAAAAAAACAGAGAAGCCTCCAGAACTGTAGACAATACTCAAGATGTGGCCTAACCATGGCCTTTGTACAATGGGATAATAGTAGTAGCAGTGGCATGTGATGCAAGAAAGCAAGTGTATGAGCTTATGCAGCATCAGTCAAAAAAAAAAAATTTACAAAACAAATCGCTCTAAATGTTTGTCCAGTTTCTCTTTAAATTTATTTAACCTATCAACTTCCACGACAGATGGAAGTTTGTTCCAACAATTAACCACCTGCTGGCTAAAGGCAAATTTCCGCACATCTATTCTATATCTGTCTTTCCTCAATTTGAATTTATGTTCCCTTAGGTTCGTAATTTGAACAAGTGGAAGAATCTCATCAGAATTCAGCGTGCTCAACCCATTCAAGGCCTTATACACCTCAATCAGATCACCGCGCAGGTGCCTAGTCTCCAGCCACTGCAATTTGCAGAACTTAAGCCTCTCTTGGTAAGAGGATCTTTTCATTCCCCTCACCAATCTTGTTACCCTTCTCTGTATATGCTCAAGCAAATCTACATCCTTCCTAAAATGTGGCCTCCAGACCTGTACGCAGTTCAGGTCTGGAGGCCTCAGTACTTATTACGGTGTATGAGTTGGAGGTTGAGAAGACGAAAGAAGATATTTGTTGACATTAGACTTGAACTTCTGTAGACTGTAATTTTCAGGAAATACGATCAAAGAAGGGTTGTTCCAGAAAATGGCAGTTGAATGAATAATCGAGGAAGATGAAAAGTTGATTCTGTGAGTTTGAAGTTGGACAATAAATGGATGTTAGATGGCGGCAGCATGTGTTTGGACTGTTTTGAAAGAGAGAGCAGGAATTATAGAAGCCAATTCAGAAGAACAGTGCCCATGGAAGTATCTGCAGAAAAGGCATACAGCAGAAATAGTACATCTATGAAACAGCAAGTGGAGAGACTCTGTTAGAGATGAGTCATTAATTAACCTAACTGCCCTCTTCTGAATGGAATCTAGAAGCCTGTGAGAGGTTTTGTGGGCACCGCCCTAGATTTGTGATTTGTGTAGAGTGAACAGATGTTTGGAAGAAAAGTAATGCCGAGAGTGAAAGAGAAAACCAAGTTTTTTGGATGCAGAGGAAGCAATATTTGTAATGTGCTTGTGCTAAGAGAGATTAGTATTGGTAATGGTCGTGCTGACCGGGCTAGCCAGGTGGGTAAAGTGCCTGCTTGGCAACCCAAAGGTCGCGGGTTCGAATCCCGCTTCGGGCTTGGATCAAAGTACTGCAAAAAAACAAACCCTTGGGAGGTGCATTATGGCCACAGAAGCCAATGGACTAACAACTACCAAAAAAAAAAAAAAAAAAAAAAAAGTAATGGTCGCATGGTGCAAGAATGGCTATGGCTTATGCTGCACCAGCCAAAAAAAGAATAAAACAATGATAACAAGAAAAAAAATAAATAATAATAATTAATAAAAGAAAAGGAAATTAAACCTATCATACTATGTGCTTTCCTGACCCGAAGTTACTATCCAAATGACCTTTGAATTTCCCCAAACTTTCAGCCTCTACCACCCATGTAGGCAACTTATTCCAATAATTTTTAACTTGCTGGCTAAAATAAAACTTCCGCAGTCCAATCTAAACATTTCCCCCCATTACTTGAATTTATGTCCCCTAGTTCTAGCATCATTTGTAATCTTGAAAACTTTGTCTTCATTCATTTTACTGATGCCTTTCAGAGCCTTAAACACCTCAATCAAATCTCCTCTAAGATGTCTAGTTTCCAAATTCTACAACCCACATATTCGAAGTCTTTCTTCATATGGATGCCCTTTTGCCGATCTCACCAGGCGAGTTAGCCATCTATGCACCCTTTCAAGAAGCTCAATGTCTTTCTTTAGGTGTGGTCTCCATACTTGAACACAGTATTCCAAGAGTGGTCTAACATAAGCCTTATATAATGGAATTATCACATCCTTATATAATGGGATTATCATGTCCCTATCTCTACTTGCAAAAGTTCGATAGATCATCGATAGGATGCCATGGGCCTTCCTTGCAACCTGTTTACAATACTCAGAGAATTTCATGTCTGTATCGTAACAGCCAAGTCCATTTCCTCCAGTACTGGGTTTAGTTGAACTCCACCAAGTGAATAAGTTATTTTGGGATTACTGTTTCCCAGGTGTAATACCTTACACTTTGTTGGATTAGAGCAGACCCGGGCAAACTATGGCCTGTGGGCCGCATGCGGCCCGTGAGCTTTAATTGTATTTTCAAAAAAAGTTTACTTATTTTATGCTTTTGCGACGCATTTTTGAAAAATAAATTTGTATATGTAATAAATTATAGAATTTGTCGACTTGTAAATTGTTTTATCATCTCTGTATTGTTCAAATTGAGATGGAATTTGAAATTTTGCGCGAACCGGAGCGAGCCAACGGGCGATTTTATAACGGTATAATTTGTGATTATAAACTAATGGTAACAGACAACCGGTGACGAGGACAACGGCTTTGCTGCTGTGGCGGAGTAATAGGATAGGACTGCTGACCAGCCGCAGTTCCAATCTGTTTTCTCTGACGGTCATCCTGCAGTTAGTTTTTTTGCGTTATCTTCGGTTTTCATCTTGGTGCCAGTAGCGATAAAAATAATATTTACGATCTTTTAAAAATGAATAAAAAATGAAATATTCAACGAGAGCATTGTGTCTTTAATGAAGAGTGGAACACAAAGTATTTTTTTGCTAACATTAATAACGAAACTATTAGTTTCATCTGCCTGGAGAGCGTCTCAGTGTTGAAAGAGTAAAATATTAAAAGACATTTCACTACTAAACATTCCGAATATGGTGCCAATTTAACTCCGGAAGTGAGAAAAAAAACTGCCGATGGATTGATTCAAAATTTATCTAGACAACAAAATGTGTTTACGCGGTTAACTGGCGTCTCCGTAGCCAGGTGGGCAGGAGCAGCAGTGAGTAGCACATGCTTCTTGATTAGACCGGGGTTCAAGACCATCACCACCAAATATGGAGGATGCGGAAAGGTCAGGGAATGACCACCGCATATCCCGGAGCAATATGGCCTTAGTGGCTAATGCTCCTAAAAAACGCGGTTAACTATGGAACAAGAAGCTACTGTAGAGGCAGTTTTGTTATTTCTCATATAATTGCAAAAAAGCAACGAGCCTTTTACTGATGGAGACTATATTAAAGAATGTATGACTGAAGCTTGTGGAATTATATGTCCTGACATTAAACACAAATTTGAGAACATAAGTTTATCTCTGCGAACCGTAGTAAGAAAAATTGAATGCATCGATACAAATTTGAATGAGCAATTATTATCAGTATTAGAATCCATAACATGGAACTCGATAGCTCTCGACGAAAGTAACGACCAAAAGAATACTGCGCAATTATTGATCTTTATACGTGGATGTATCTCTAATTTTGAAATTATTGAAGAGCTTCTTTCAATGGAATCTCTTAAAGACCAAACAACGGGAGCAGATATATTTGAAAAAGTTGAAAAATGCTTAATAAGATATAATTTACAATGGAATAAAATGTTAAGCATAACAACTGACGGAGCAGCAAGTTTGACGGGTAAAAATGTTGGAGCGTTGGAGAAAATTCAAGATAAAATTTGTGAAAATTATCCCGATTATAATTTAATTACAATTCATTGTAATTAAATTACAATGAATCAATAATACATCGACAAGTATTATGTAAAATTGCGTTAAAAGTTGAACATGTCACATCTTGTATTATTAAACTAGTAAATTTAATACGATCGAGGGGCCTGAAACACAGACAATTCATTAATTTTCTTCAAGATATTGAATCCAAGTACACAGATATTCCTTATCACAACCAAATTTGATGGCTTAGCTTAGGAAAAGTTCTTCGGCGAGTATGGGATCTTAAAGATGACATTTTATTTTTAAAACTGAAAAATATTATGGACTTTCCCGAATTAACTGATAATAACTGGATTTGTGATTTTGTGTTTACCCTGGACATCGTGACAGACTTAAATACTGTGTTACAAGGGAAAAATTTATACGCTCATGATATGGTAAAAAGTTTGAATGGATTTAAATTAAAACTCCAGTTGTTCCTTAGACATTTATTAATTAATAAGGTAGACCACTTTCCAACCATGAAGTTGCTGAAAATTCCAGAAAATAAATTTGAAAAATATTGTGAAATTATCAACGCTTTGAATGACGACTTTTCACGAAGATTTGGTGACTTCCGAAAAATTGAGACAAGTTTGGCAATAGTGTGCGACACATTTTCAATAGAAATTGATAGTGCACCGAGAACTACAGCTTCAGATTATAGATCTGCAGTGTGATACTGATTTAAGGGAATTGCACCATCGTGAGGAAATCTGTAAATTTTACAATACTCTTAATTTGGACAAATTCTACGAACTTAAAGATTTTGCCCGAAAAATGTTGTTATTTTTGGATCAACCTACATATGTGAACAAACATTTTCCATCATGAATCTAAATAAAAATTCTTTAAGATCAAGCATCACCGATGATAATTTACAAGCAGTTTTAAGAATCTCAACTACAAAATTAAAACCGAAACCGAAATTACCCGAAATTAAAAAAAAAAATGGTAAAAGATGTAAAACAGTTCCATTAAATTCTTGGTTGTTAGAGAAAAATTTTTTGTTATATTTCTTCTTCATGATAACAAATAATATATATCTAAAAATAGTATTTTACGTGCGGCCCGTCTTCTTTTTGAATTCTTAATGTGGCCCTTCAGCCAAAAATTTTGCCCAGGCCTGGATTAGAGCATAGCTGCCATTTGTCTGATCATTCCTGAAGTCTATCTAGGACTCTCTGAAGAAGCTCAGCTTGACCGTGATCATTAACTACTCTATCAATTTTAACATCATCTGCAAATTCAGACATAATGCCCTCTATCCCTTCATTGATGTCGTTTATGAATATTAAAAACAACAGTGGTCCTAATACTGATCTTTGGGGAACCCCACTTTTTACATCAACCCAATCTGAGGAATAGCCATTTATCACAACCCTCTGCCTCCTGCCCTGAAGCCATCCTTCTATCCATCTAAGGATTTTCCCAGTGATTCCAACCTGTTCCAGCTTATAAAGCAACCGCTCATGTGGGACTGAGTCAAAAGCTTTGCTGAAATCTAAATAAACAATGTTGAAATTATTCCCTAAATCCAGCTCGTGAGTGACCTTTTCAAAATAGCGAACCAGATTTGTTAAACATGATTTTCCGTTTACAAAACATGTTGAGTATCCTTGAGAATTTCAATTCAATTCAAATGATCCTGAATTCCACCTTTGATCATTGCCTCCTGGATTTTCCCTACCACTGAAGTCAGACTGACAGGTCGATAATTTCCCACTTCACTCTTAGATCCACCCTTATGCATGGGAGATACATTGCAGTTTTCCAATCCAACGGAATCTCCCCAGAGTCTAGTGATGCTCGACAATTAGCCTCAATGGTTCAATGCACTCACTTGCTGCCTCCCTTAAGATTATAGGGTATATTCCATCAACTCCAGGAGCCTTACTGGCCTGTAGGCTCGAAAGTTTTTTCATTAAATAATCTTGCGATATTTTCATTAAATAATCTTGCAAAATTAACTACATATTTTTCAACTTCGCTCCCACAATTTTCCATTGCAACAAAAGGTTTTTTATTTGTAAATATCGATGCAAAATAACTGTTCAGTCCATCTGCAATGGCAGCTAGTGTATTTAATACTATCTCCTTTCCCTTACGTAAGGGTCCAATCTGGTTTGTCCTGCTCTTCTTGGCATTTATATATGTGAAGAATTCCTTATTCCACCCCCCCCCCCCATTTGCTCTGTTTGCTAGTAATTTCTCATAAATTGCCTTTGCCTGTCGAACCTTTTCTGTGGCTCTATTACACATCACCATGTAGCTGTTATAGGCTTCAGTACTTTTTATTGCTCTGTAACCTTTCCATGCCACCTTTTTTCTGCTCAAGTAATGTGGCAACTTCACTATTCATCCAACTTGGAACCCTCCCGTGGAATATTTTTTTAATGGTAAATACGCATTCAAGGTATCTGTGATTGTTTTAAAAGCATACCACAGTTCAAATGTATTCATTCTATGTGCGATATCTACACAGATAATAAAGGCCATGTAGTACCTAGTACCTTAAGGCATCGTAATTTCCTTTTCTGAAATTAAAACCCATTCCTTTGCCTTTAATTACTGCTACCTCTCTCGTCATCATCCACCGTAGAACTCCGTGATCACTTCCTGCTACTGGTTCCTCTACTGTCAGCCCTGTTATGTCATCTGATTCATGGATGATGATGAGGTCTAGGATATTCTTTTCTCTAGTACTTTCCCTGACATGTTGATACAAATAACAGTCATCTAGTTGATTTAAAAATTTTGTTTTCCCCGTGTCGAATTTCCTTCCCATTTACTCCAATCAATTAGAGGCAAATTGAAATCACTCATAATAAGACATTGACGCTTACTTGCCCATTCCATTTGCATCTAGAGACTTTCATAATAATTTTCACAATCACCTGGTCTGTAGATTACTCCTACTCACATTATACCTTTGTTTCCAACTATCTCACACCATACAGATTCTATATTAGCATATGAAATGCCTGAATCTGGGAACACTATTGTTGCACTCAGGCTGCTTCTGATATGAAGCATTACCCCACCACCCCTTCAATCTACCCTATTCTTCCTAAATACATTATACAAGCCATACTGAAACTCGTCATTCCAATTTCGGGGAGGCACCATGTCTCCATAAGCTCTATTATGTCTGCGTTACTTGTTTTAACCAGCAGTTCGAATTCGCTCATTTTATTGACGACACTTATAACATTAATATATAAACAATTAAGACTTGTTGTTGTTGTCGTTATTTGGTTTTGAGGAGCATTAGCAACTAAGGCCATATTACTCCAGGGATATGCGGTGGTTATTCTCTGACCTTTCCGCATCCTCCGTATTTGGTGGTCATGGGCTCGAACCCTGGTCTAATCAAGAAGCCCAATTAAGACTTACTGTTCTTGTATATTTAACAACCCTAACACAACCCTTGAAGTTTTTTAGGTTCTCTTCCCTGGCATTAGCTACCTGCTCACTTGAAACGTTTTTGACCCCAGAACATCTAGATATGTCCAGTTGGGGTAACAGATAAGAACTTTTGAGGTATCTGCAACCAATTAGAAGTCAGGGTAATCCCCAAAAAAGATATATTACCATGTCTAGAAATTGGAGTGCCACCAAAGATAAGCATAGGAGCAGAAGAATTCTTTATGAGAGATTTTTTTTTTTTTTTTTTTTTTAGTGAACCCCAAACATGAGAGGTATTAGAACCTACAGTACTTAGTACTGTGCTTGGGTTGGAGATTGAGAAGATGAAAGAAGATATTTGTTGACATTGGACTTGAACTTCTGTAGATTGTAATTTTCAGGAAATACGTATGAAGGAACGTTGTTCCAGAAAACAGCAGTTGAATGAATAAATGAGGAAGATGAAAAGTTGGTTCTGTGGGTTTGAAGTTGGACAGTAAATGGATGTTGGCTGGTGGCGGCACGTGTTCGGACTGTTTTGAAAGAGAGAGCGGGAATTATAGAAGCCAATTCAGAAGAAGAGTGCCCATGGAAGTATCTGTAGAAGAGGTATGCAGCAGAAACAGTACGTCTATGAGAAAGCAAGTGGAGAGACTCTGTTAGAGATGAATCATTAATTAACCTAACTGCCCTCTTCTGAATGGAATCAAGAAGCCTGAGAGAGGTTTCGGGGGACCACCCCAGATGTGGGAACAATATTCCATGGCAGGGCGGATTTGCTATTTATACAGCATGAGCATGCTATTTATACAGCATCATGGAAGAAAAGTAACGTTGAGAGCGAAAGAGAAAACCAAGTTTTTTAGATGCTGAGGAAGCAATATTTGTAATGTGCTTGTGCTAAGAGAGATTAGAAGTCAGGGTAATCCCCAAAAGAGATATATCATTTTGCCTAGAAATCGGAGTGCCACTAAAGATAAGCATACGAGCAGAAGAATCCTTTTTGTGAAATATAAGACAAGACTGAGTTTTAGAAGGGTTGAAATCAACTAAGTTGTCTTTGCCCCACTGGAGAATTACCTGAAGATCGACATTTAAGGAATTGGTAGCAGATTTTCGAGAAGTTGAAGCTGATTGAGCAGGACAAGGTTTCTCAAAATGGAAAGTGGAATGCAATGTGCTATCATCGGCAAAACTATGGATAGAATTTCCAGTCAACGGAAGAAGGTCATTAATATACAAGAGAAAAAGAGTGGGGGAAAGAACCGAACCTTGGGGGACACTGGCAACAGTGGAGAAGTTAGAAGACAGAGAGCCATCTACCATCACCCTCAGTGAGCGATCAGAGAGAAAACTGGATAACCAATTACTAAAAACAGTTGGCAAACCATAAGATGGAAGCTTGTTTAGAAGACCTTTATGCCAAACACGATCGAAAGCCTTTGAGATGTCAAGAGCAACTACTTGTGTTTCACCGAACCTTTCCATTGAAATAGTCCATAAATGGGTAACATAAGCCAGAATATCACCAGCGGATCGACACTGACGGAATCCATACTGGCGATCGTTGATCAGACGGAAGGTTTCTAGGTAGTTTAAGAGTTGGCGGTTAATTGATTTCTCCATTACTTTAGAAAGAATAGAAGTAATTGCAATGGGACGATAATTGGATGGGAGAGATTTGTCACCCTTTTTAGGAACTGGCTGGATATGAGCAAATTTCCAAGCAGAAGGAAAAACACCTTTGAAACAAGTAAGTGAAAAAAGGTGGCAAAGAACAGGAGTAAGTTCAGGAGCGCAGGTTTTGAGAACAAGTTGAGAAATACCATCAGGACCTGGAGCTTTCTTAGCATCAAGATTCATCAAAATCATTCTGATATCCTTTTGACGGAAGACCACAGGAGGCACTGAATGGAGTGTGTTGTAATGGTGGGAGGTGTTTTACCAAGATCATTAATACATGAGTTGGAAGAAAAATGGGATACTAGCAGGTCAGCTTTATCCTTGGCTGAAGTGACAACAGAACCATCTGGTTTGGACAGAGGTGGGAGCAGAGATGGGCAAAGGTTGTGGCTAATAGCTTTGTCAAGGGACCAGAATGCTCGGCTACCATTAGGGCAAGAAGCAAGTTTTCTACTCTTAGCCTGTTCAAACTCTAGTTTAGACTGATTAATAACTGCTTTACAATTGTTGCGAGCTTTGGTGTAAGTATAAAATGAAACTGAAGAATTACAAACAAGCCAATTGCGATATGCAACGTTCTTCTCTTGAACAGCCTTAGCACATTTATCGGAAAACCAAGGTTTAGATTAAGAACGAGATTTTAAAGTGGAGTCTGGTATAAAGGATTCCATTCCTGCAAGAATAATTTCACTGACATGATCTGAGCAAATGTTGATATCAGAAGTTTTGAAACAGTAATCCGACGAAGGAAAAGAAGAAAAGAAGTCTCGCAGGTCATCCAATTTTGCATTCTTGTAATGCCAAACAACACGAGGTTGGGAATAGTCATGAGATAAAGGTTCCACTGGAGAAGAGACAATCACCAAGTTGTGATCTGAAGTGCCTAAAGGACCTCTCACTTCGACCGTGTACTTAGAAGGGTTGTTTGTGAGAAAAAGATCAAGGGTATTATTGGCTGTATGATTAGGATTGTCTGGTATTCTTGTAGGTAAATGAACAATCTGTGCAAGGTCATTAGTAATTGCAAAAGCCTCAGCATCTTGACCTGCTTGGTCGGTGTGACTAGAAAATGGAAGCCAGCTGGAGTTGTGAAAATTAAAATCACTTAGGAAAATCACCTCACTGTTAGGAAAGTGGGACTGGAAAAAGTCAAGTTGCAAAGAGAGGAAGTCAAAGATCTCCAAGTGATTAGTGGAGTTGGGAGAACGGTAGAGACAACAGATAAATTTGACACAATGAGGTAGAGAGATTTTAAGCCTGTGAAGATCGAAAAGAGGAGATTCCAAATGACAAAGTCTCTGACAGGGAATATTGGAATGGAGATATGCACAAGTACCACCTTTGAGGCGAAAGGAATCATTCAGCGAATAATTTGGGCCTCTGAGATGAGGAGTAGTTGAATCCACCGATAACTGAGATTCTGTCAGAAAAAGTACATGGGGTTTGGCAGACTGCAAGTGGAAATGGACATCGTTGAGATTAGAACTGAGACCACGTATATTTGTGAAATCAACTAGGAAGTGTTTGGGAGGTTTAGATCTTTTCGGAGATAAGCTTACTCTATTAGTTTGACAATTTGTGGTGTATTCAATAGTAAGAAAAAGAATATACCGAGATACTTGACATAACGTGGCCTTGACAATGCTCCCCTGCATACACACTACTCGGACTCCCTCCAGTCACTATCTGGCAGAGTAGAGGTAGCAAGATTATACACCAGCTGATCCGGAAGCCTCCTAGAGAATTACCAATAGGTTCGGTCCAGTGTACTAACTTGCGGCCTGCCTGCAAACACCGTTTTAGAGCTGTACCCTCGAAATGTGAGGAATATTGAATCTCACCACGACGTTCATCACAACCTCAAAAGTCTTTAATCGTACTGCATGATGGAAGAGATAGGGAAGGGTTGACCGGAACCTAGCTCTAGAGACTAAACATGGGTTCTACCACTTCAAGCCTCCAATAAGCAAAGTGGTGGTATTTCACCGGTTGATGAGAGTCATCTACCACTTAGTACTGCCTGGTAACATAGAGTGGCGGCGTTTCTCCATGTGGTGTAGGCGCCCACACCTCGACCCTTGCTTACGTTGGTTCACACGTGAGTGGTCACCCACCATGTACTTGTGCATGGAGGTTATACCCAGGATTTCTAACAGTCCCACCATCGCGAAGGTGCAAGCAGAGGATTTGGTTGTCACAGACCGTCCGGACTTCGCCGAAATTGGGTACACTTGACTCGAGTGTCACCCGAATATCAGTTCCATCAGCGTTTTAGACTCCCAGGTAGCAAGTACAGCTTGTCTGGCATATCTGAGAGAATGTCTGTGACAACCTCAAGGACATAAGACAAGATTGAGTTTTAGAAGGAATGAAATCAACTAAGTTGTCTTTTCCCCACTGGAGAATTACCTGGAGAATGGCATTTAAGGAATTGGTAGTGGATATTTGAGAAGTTGTAGCTGATTGAGCAGGGCAAGGTCTCTCAAACTGGAAAGTGGAATGCAATGTGCTATCATCGGCAAAACTATGGATAGGATTTCCAGTCAATGGAAGAAGGTCATTAATACACAATAGGAAAAGAGAGAAGGTCATTAATATACAAGAGGAAAAGAGTTCTAGTGTCCCCCAAGTCCACTGAACCTTGGGAGACACCAGCATTAATGGAGAAGTTAGAAGACAGAGAGCCATCTACCATCACCCTCAGTGAGCGATCACTTATTGTTGTTATTTGTTTTTTCAGGAGCATTAGCAACTAAGGCCATATTGCTCACAGGATATGTGGTGGTCATTCCCTGACCTTTCCGCATCCTCCGTATTTGGTGGCTCATGGGCTCGAATCCTGGTCTAATCAAGAAGCGTGTGCTACAGCACTGCTGCTCCTGCCCACCTGGCTACGTAGGAGGCGCAAGCGATCAGAGAGAAAACTGAATAACCAATTACAAAAAACAGTTGCCAAACCATAAGATGGAAGCTTGTTTAGAAGACCTTTATGCCAAACACGATCGAAAGCCTTTAAATTGTCAAGAGCAATTGCTTGTGTTTCACTGAACTTTTCCATTGAATTTGTCTAAAAATTGGTAACATAAGCCAGAATATCACCAGTGGATTGACACTGACGGAGAAATCAATTAACTGGTGGTTAATTGATTTCTCCATTACTTTAGAAAGAATAGAAGTAATTGCAATGGGACGATAATTGGATGGGAGAGATTTGTCAGCCTTTTTAGGAACTGACTGGATATGAGCAAATTTCCAAGCAGAAGGAAAAACACCTTTGGAATAAGAACTGAAAAAAAGGCGGCAAAGAACAGGAGTAAGTTCAGAAGCACGTGTTTTGAGAACAAGTGGAGAAATACCATTAGGACCTGCAGCTTTCTGAGTATCAAGTTTCGTCAATATTCTTTTGATGGAAGACCACAGGAAGCATTAAGTGGAGTGAGTTGGGAATGGTGGGGGGTGTTTTACCAAGATCATTAATACATCAGTTGGAAGAAAAATGCGATGCTAGCAGGTCAGCTTTATCCTTGGCTGAAATGAGAACAGAACCATCTGGTTTTGACAGAGTGGGAGCAGAGATGGGCAAAAGTTGCGGTCAACAGCTTTGGCAAGAGACCAGAATTCTCGGCTACCATTAGGGCAAGAAGCAAGTTTTCTACTCTTAGCCTGTTCAAAATCTAGTTTGGACTGATTAATAACTGCTTTACAATTTGTTGCGAGCTTTGGTGTAGGCAGAAAATGAAACTGAAGAATTGGAAACAAGCCAATTGTGCAATATGCAACATTCTTCTCTTGAACAGCCTTAGCACATTTATGGGAAAACCAAGGTTTATATAAAAGACGAGATTTTACAGTGGAGTGTGGAATAAAGGATTCCATTCCTACAAGAATAATTTCACTGACACGATCTGAGCAAACGTTGACATCATAAGTTTGAAACAGTAATTTGACCAAGGAAAAGAAATCTCTCAGGTCATCCCATTTTGCATCATTGTAATGCCAAACAACATGAGGTTGTGAGTCATGAGATAAAGGCTCCGTTGGAGAAGAGACAATCACCAAGTTGTGATCTGAGGTGCCTAAACAACCAATCATTTCAACTCTGTAATTAGAAGGGTTGTTGTGAAAAAAGATGAAGCGTGTTGGCTGTATGGTTAGGATTGTCCGGTATTCTGGTAGGTAAATAAACAATCTGTGTGAAATCATTAGTAATTGCAAAAGCTGGAGCATCTTGATCAGCTGGATCAGTGTGACCAGAAAACGTAAGCCAGCTGGAGTTGTGAACATTAAAATCACCAAGAAAAATTACCTGACTGTTAGGAAAGTTGGACTGGAGAAAGTCAAGTTGCAAAGAGAGGAAGTCAAAGAGCTCCAAGTGATTAGTGGATTTTGGAAAACGGTAAAGATAACGGATGTCAAAATGTGATGCACAAAAATGGAAAAAATGGATATTACTTTGGATGATGTAAGAACATTGATAAGAGAAGATGAAATAATCATAGCATTTCAAGGGCTAAACTAATTTCTGCATGGTACGGCCACTGAAAAGGACACCTCTATACTACTTGATCACAAAACACTGCTCTCCATAATGAAAAGTATTTAATTGTTAGTGTTTCCCATACTTGGACACTCAGATGTGTTTCCTTTAATTCTTAAATATTATCATGTTAAAATTAGTCTGTATACTCACTAATATGTCTTGTTAACTGTTTATATTCTTCAGATGGTGGAGCACCAAATATCATTCCCCTTAATTTATCTATTGGTGGTGCTTTGTTTTGGGAACCTCCAAACTTGCCATTGCTACGAATCCTATCCCCATCTCTTGTTAATAGAGTAGGACAATAGGCATTTTTTACAACCTGAAAAAATAATAGTTATTTAAGGATTAATAAATAAACACTTATTAATTTGTATTAAAAAGAAGTATTGATGTTTTATTTAAGTAGAAGAAAAATTGGTTTTGAACTTTTTTTTCCCCATTTCTGCTTTGTTTGTTTCAAAAAATAGCAAGGCTAACTGGATCGATTATTAAACAGAAGAATACCATTTTAACTATCATGTTACAATCATGTAGGCAAAGTGCTACATTCAGGAAATCTCTGACTATCTCTACAGTCAAGCTACAAAAATAAACAATATCTCAATAAATTCTAATTCATTATTGCTATTCTGATAAAACTGCACCATACTGCTAGAACCATCAACTAATATACCATTTGGTTGAAGACAAAACTGCATTATTTAGCATTAAAGGGAGAAAAACTATTAAAATTTATTCATAAATATTTGAGTATCAATTTTTAAATTTTATTAAAGAAAAGACTGATAAAATTATGTTATGGGGAAAAAAAAATATATATATAAAAAAAAAAAATATATATATTTTTTTTTGATAGATTTTATTAACCTGATGTTTCAGATAATGCAGATGTGATTAACATATTCTCCACTTCATTTATCAATTTCTTTCAAATATACATCCAACCCTTCTTTAAATGTAGAAAATCTAACCTCCATAACAATAGCTGGTAGTTTATTGCAAAGTTAATCAGCCTTCGAATAAGGAAAACTTTTTTGGACAGCTGTTCTAAAATTATCCCTTCCCAATTTAATTTATACTCCTTGTATATGTTAAGTGTAGAGACCCCCACTGCATTTAGTACCCACATCCATCACAATCCTTTTGATCATCTTATAAATGCCTGGTTTCCAAACAATGTAAATTATAGAAGATTATACAAGATAATGTAAATTATACAAGATTCCATTGATAAGAACACCCCTTCTGCTAGCAACCAATTTTGACAGTCATCTCTATACACTTTCCAACAGGTCCACTTCTTTACTAAAATAGGGTTTCCAAGTCTGCATGCAGTATTCAAGATGTGGCCTAATTGCCCCAGGGTCCCAAGATGGATATCATCATTCTTCTCTTTCTTGGTGACTCCTTTCTACTTCTCTCTCTCTCTCTCTCTCTCTCTCAGGGTAACTCGGTGAATTTTTATTTTTTGGCTGGTGCAGCATAAGCCTCAGGCTTCCTTGCATCATATGGCTGATAACAATAATATAATGTAATGATCACTTCTTTGTATCTATAGGCAAATGTTCTGATTATAATCCAGAGGATTCACAACTCATCATTTGGACTCAAACCACGGGATTCAAATATGTGTCCTGTGCTACTTGGCTATATAAAGTTCTTGTATATCATTAACATAACTCTGAACTGTTCTAGTAGCATGTCTACATTGTTCAGAGGATGTAATATTAGCATTAATAGTGGCAAATGATGTAAGAAAGCAAGCTTATACAGCACCAGCAAAAAAACAAAAAAAAAAACAAAACCATTTCACCTATCCATCCCTTCCAACAGTTTGCCTAGTTCTTCCTTGATTATCTATTTCCACAACAATGGCTGAAAGCTTGTTACAACAATCAACCACCCCTGACTGAAGACAAACTCCCACACATCTATTTTGCAACCATCTTTCCTCATGTGAATTTATGCCCCCTCATATACATAGTATGAGCAAGAGGAAGAATCTCAACAGCATTGAGTTTGCTCAAGCTATTCAAAGCCTTAAACACCCCAATCAGATTACCTTGCAGTTGCCTAGGTCTCGAAATGCTGCAATTTGCAGAACTGAAGCCTTCGTTTGGTAAAAGCATACCTTTCTTCCCCTCACAAATCTCATTGCCCTTCCTTCTCTCCATCTGTTACAGCAGAAGTATATCATTCCTAAAACGAGGCCAACAGACCTGTATACAGTAGTAAAGATATGGCCCGACCATTGCCATATATACAATGGGATCACCTCCTCCTTATCCCTGCTAGCAAAATACCTGTATATCATTGACAAAACCACAAGGGCTGTCTGCACTGCTCAGAGAACCTCATATCAACATGAACAATTACCCTGAGGTCCTTTTCATTTTCCACTACCATGAGTACAGTATTGCACAGTTGATACATTAATCTGGAACTACTGCTACCCATGTGTAGTACCTTGCATTTGTGAATGTTAAATTTCAATTGCTATTTCTCAGCTCATCTGCCTAATTTTTCTAGATCTTGTTGCAGCAGCATACCTTCATTATTTTCATTAACCCGCCAATCTTAGTATCATCCACAAACTTAGACATTAACCCCGATATACCTTCATCAATATCATTAATCAATACTGAAAACAACAATGGATCCAGCACCGAACCCTGTGGGACACCACTAATAACCACTCTCTGTCTTCTCCCACTCAACCATCCCTTTTTCCCATAGCATTAACTTATCCTTAATGCTACACTGCTCCAATTTGTAGAGCAGTCTTTTATGTGCAATAGTATCAAAAGATTTCCTCAAATCCACATATATGATATTAAAATTATTTTTTGCATCCAGTTTTTTTGTGACTATATCACAGAACCCAATCAAATTGGTCAGACAAGATCTCCCCTTAACAAACCCATGCTATGATTGAAGTATCTGTACTTTTGTCTAGATGGTCTTGCATTACTTCTTTAACTGGTGACTCCTTTATTTTTCCTGGAATAGATGTTAAGCTAACAGGCCTGTAATTACTAATGTCACCTTTTGATTTCCCTTTGATTTCTCCAGTCCATAGGGACCTCTCCTGAATCCAAAGATGCTCTCATAATTATAGCTAAGTGTTTGCTTACTTCTTTGTTGCCACCCTTAATATAAGTGGATGATCCCATCCACCCCAGGCAACTTTTTTATGTTAAGTTTCTCTTTCACTTTTCTCTCAGTTATCACAAAATCATTTAGCGCCCCGTTAGATTTTGATGAACTTCTGGCATTCCCCTCTCTAAAGAATTCCTCATGTGTTAATTTATATGCAAAATATCTATTTAGTTTTTCATCAACTTGAGCATTATCATCAACAGTTAAACCATCAACATCAAGTGGACCAATGTGATTCAACCCCCCCCCCTCTACTGTTAAAATAAGTAAAGAAATCTTTCCTGCTCTTCTTGGCATTCTTTGCCAGAGACTTCTTGTAATCTGCCTTAGCTTGCCTAATTTCCTTTGTAACTTGATTACAGACCAGTTTATATCTACCATATACACCTGTATCACCTTATAATTTATATGCATCCCATGGATTTTTCTTTTCTGCCACAAGTCTCATCAGTTCATCTGACACCCGTTTCAGGTGAAGTCTTAAACAGTATTTCTCAGTTGAAATAAAATGCCTAGCAAATTCTACAATCACTTCCCTTAATGCTTTCCATTTAGAATTTGCTGTTGGTAACACCATCAGATGGTCATGCTGTTTAGAATTTAAAAACTGTCTGAGACCACTGCAGTCATCCATATGAAAGAAAAAGCACTTCCCTTTATCCTTCAATTTCCTCTCATTTATCACAAAATTATTTAGCTTCCTGTTAGAGTTTGATACACTTCTAGCATCCCCCTCAGTAAAGAATTCCTCATGTGTGAATGTACATGCAAAATATCTGTTCAGCCTGTCAGCACCCAGAGCAGGTTTGTTTTGTTTGTTATTTGGTTTTTAGGAGCATTAGCAACTAAGGCCATATTGCTCTGGGGATATGCAGTGGTCATTCCCTGACCTTTCCGTATTTGGTGGTTACGGGCTCGAACCCCGGTCTAATCAAGAAGCGTGTGCTATGCACTGCTGCTCCTGTCCACCTGAGCAGGATCTGTTGTTGTTGTTGTTATTTGGTTTTTAGGAGCATTAGCAACTAAGGCCATATTGCTCCGGGATATGCGGTAGTCATTCCCTGACCTTTCCGCATCCTCCGTATTTGGTGGTGATGGGCTCGAACCCCGGTCTAACCAAGAAGCGTATGCTACGCACTGCTGCTCCTTCCCACCTGGCTACGGAGGCGCCTCCTGAGCAGGATCATCCACAGTTAAACCACTAACATCAAGTGGACCAATGTAATTCAGCCCTTTCCTTCTACTGGGAATATAAGTAAATAATTCTTTGCTGCTTTTCTTGGCATTCTCTGCTAGAGACTTCTCATAATCTGCCTTGGCTTGCCTAACCTCTTTGTGACTTAATTGCAGACTAGTTTATATCTACCATAGGCTTCTGTATCACCTGATAATTTATATATGCATCCCATGCAAATTTTTTCTTTACCACGTGCTTCAATAGTTCATCTGGCATCCATTTTGGTTTAAGTCTTGAAGATTTTTTTTTTAATTGCTATGAAAAGCCTAGTAGCCTCTATGATCATTTCTTTGAATTCTTTCCATTTTGAATTTGTTGTTGGTCCCACTGTATAGAATTTAAAAAGAATTTGAGACCACTGTAGTTTCCTTTATGAAAGCAAGAATCCCTTTCTCTTACCCTTGATGGTAGTTACATCTTTAATTAAATCCCACGTCAATATACTGTGATCACTGCCACTTAGTGGTTCTTTTATCTGCAAATTGTTAATGCATGAAGAATTACTACTGGTAATCAGATCAAGAGTATTGTTTTCTCTTGTTGCCTCTCTAACATGCTGTTGTAGAAAACATACATCCAATAAATCCACAAGTCTTTCTAGTGTATGACTGACCAACACTAGTAAGTTGTGGGTTGTGACTACCTACCTAATAGCATGTTGGGCAACCTTTTGCTATTATAACCACTTGCATCCAGTGTGGCATTGACTCCATGCGACATAAGTGTCCTGTAGTATCCTACACCAGATGGACAGAAGGACATCCTGCAGTTTGGCAACAGAGCAAGGTACTGGACTGGCAAATGTTGTATTCCACTGAATCCTACAAATTAGCATTAGCATTAGTAGAGGCATTTGATGCAAGAAAGCAAGCTTATGCAGCATCAGCCAAAAAAAAAAAAAAAAAACCCACTTCCACTTCACCCCTCTGTTCGTTCAAAATACCTGTCCAGCTGAGCCTTAAACTTATTTAGGCTATCAACCTCCACCACAAGGGATGGAAGTCTGTTCAACCAACCAACCACCCGCTGGCTAAAGGCAAATTTCCGCACGTCTATCCTACATCTGTCTTTCCTCAATTTGAATTAATGCCCTCTCAGGTGATTATTCTGAGCTAGAGGAAGAATCCCATCAGCATTGAGCATGCTTAAACCATTCAAGGCTTTATACACCTCCATCAGATCACCTCGCTGGTGCCTAGTCTCCAGACACTGTAATTTGCAAAACTTAAGCCTTTCTTCGTAAGAGCACCCCTTTGTTCCATTCACTAATCTTGTTGCCCTTCTCTGTACTCGTTCCAGCAGCTCTACATCCTTCTTGAAATGAGGCCTCCAGACCTGTATACAGTACTCTAGGTGTGGCCTGACCATCGCCTTATACAATGGAATAATCACCTCCTTATCCCTGCTGGAAAAATTCCTGTATATCATTGACAATACTATATGAGCTACTCTTGCAGCCCTTCTGCACTGCTCAGAGAACTTCATATCTGCCTGCACAACCACCCCCAAGTCCCTTTCATTCTCTACCACTGTCAGTGTAGTACCACAGAGTTGATACGTTGCTCTGGGGTTGCTGTTTCCCATGTGTAGTACTTTACATTTATCAATGTTAAACTTCATTTGCCACCTCTCAGCCCATCTGCTCAACCTTTCCAGATCCTGTTGCAGCAGCATAGTGTCAGTAGTGTCCTTGACAACCCTGCCAACCTTTGTATCGTCTGCAAACTTGGACATTAAGCCCGATATACCATCATCGATATCATTTATAAATACAGAAAACAATAATGGACCCAACACTGAGCCCTGAGGACTCCACTAATAACATCAGTCCACGATGAGCAGTGTCCATTGATTACCACTCTCTGTCTTCTCCCCCTCAACCACCCCTTTATCCATAGCAGCAATTTGCCTCCAATGTCACACTGCTCCAATTTGTGTAGCAGTCTTCCATGTGCAACAGTATCAAAAGCCTTTCTAAGATCCAAGTATATAATATCGAAGTTATTCCCTGCATCCAGTTCTTTTGTGACTGCATCATAGTATCCAATCAAGTTGGTCAGGCAAGGCTTCCCCTTAACAAAACCATGCTGTGTCTGAGCTATAACTGAAGTCTTGTCTAAATGATCCTGCAGTGCTTCTTTAACCAGTGCCTCCATTAATTTTCCTGGAACAGAAGTTAAGCTCACAGGTCTATAATTACTTGTGTCAGCCTTTGATCCTCCTTTGTGAATTGGGGTCACATTTGCACATTTCCAGTCTATGGGTACCTCCCCTGAGTCCAAGGAAGCTCTCATAATTATGGCTAAGTGTTTGCTTACTTCCTTTGCTGCCTCCTTTAATATAACTGGATAGATCCCATCCACCCCAGGTGCCTTTCTTGTGTTTATCTTCAACAGTTTCTCCTCCACTTTACTCCCAGTTATTTCAAGATTCTGTAGCTTACTGCTAGAGTTGAATACACCTCTGGCATTCCCCTCGCTGAATAACTCCTCATGTGTGAATGTCGATGCAAAATATTCATTTAGTTTGTTAGCTACCTGAGCAGGATCATCAACACTTGACCCATCAATATAAAGTGGACCAATCTGATTCACCCCCTTCCTTCTAGAGTTTACATAAGTAAAGAACTCTTTGCTGTTTTTCTTTGCATCCCTTGCCAAGGATTTCTCGTAATCTGCCTTTGCCTGCCTAACCTCCTTTGTAACTTGGTTGCATATCAACTTGTATCTATCATAGGCTTCTGTGTCATGTGTTAATTTGTATGTATCCCATGCATTTTTCTTCTCTGCCATATGCCTCATTAGTTCATCTGACATCCATTTTGGCCTAAACCTTGAACAATATTTCTTAGTTGGTATGTAAAGCCTAGTAGCTTCCAAGATAAGTTCTTTGAATGCTTCCCATTTTGAATTTGCTGTTGGTAACATCATCAGTTGGTCCCACTGTATAGAATTTAAATACTGTCTCAGTCCATCGTAGTCGCCTTTACGGAAGCAATAACCCTTCCCTTTACCCCTAATGGTAGTTACCTCTTTGAGTAAATCCCACTTCAGCACACTGTTCACTGCCACCTAGTGGTTCATTTATCTGCAGATTCTTAATGCATGAAGAATCACTGCTGATAATCAAATCAAGAGTATTACTCCCTCTAGTTGCCTCCCGAACATGCTGATGTAGAAAACAATCATCCAATAAATCCACAAAAGTCCTGCTAGTGTGTGAGTAACCAGCCCCCAAATTCCAGTCAATATCTGGGAAATTAAAATCTCCCATTATAAGACACTCTGATTTACTGATCCACTCTATTTCCCTGTACAGTTCCTTATTATACTCATCAGAGTCATTAGGCCTATAGCACACTCCTACTCTCAATTTTGATCTCCCAATGTTTATGTCACACCAAACTGACTCCACACTGCACTGTCCAGCGATGTCGACTGGCTTCACTTCCTTGGTTCACTTCCTTCACTTCCTTCACATCTCCCACTCAACCATCTCTTTATCCATTGCAGCAACTTGCCCTTAATGTCATACTGCTCTGATTTGTAAAGCAATCTTCCATGTGCAACAGTATCAATAGCTTTCCTGAAATCTAAGTATATGATATCAAAATTATTTTTTGCATCCAGTTCCTATGTGACCACATCGTAGTATCTAATCAAACTGGTCAGACAAGACTTCCCCTTAACAAACCCATGCTGTGTCTGAACTATTACTGCTGTCTTGTCTAGGTGATCCTGCATCACGTCTTTAAACAATGACTCCATTATTTCCCCAGGAACAGAAGTTAAACTAACAGGTCTATACAGGCACTCCCCAACTTACGTGTCGGAATTTCCCTAAATGCTTATGCAGCACTCACAACTATGCTTGCTGTATTTGATTGAAGCAAAAAAGAAATGTTCGACGAACATATAAATAGAATAATTTGTTAAATTTTTGTTTATCTCATGCGTAGGAAAAAATACAAAAAAAGGGAGGGGACAGGCGTAAGTCAGCAAGTTTTACCTTTCGAGCATCATTGCCAGAATCAATGTCTCCAGGTGATAACTATGCAGAGGTTGAGGGCTGTGGAAATTTAGAAGAGGTTTTCTCCAACTCATCACAAAATTTCTTGGCTGCTACAGATCAGCACTGGCAGCTTCACTGCATACTTTAATGTTGTGGAAACCAGCACAATGCTTGAACCTATTAAACCACCCACTGCTTTCCACAAACTTCACTTGGGGTTCGCTGTACTTATCCTTAATATCTTTATAAATACTTGCTTTTGCTTGAATGGCCATTAGACTCAGGGGCACTCACTTCTGAATCTGATTTTCCATCCCTATTACTTTTTCTATCTTCCAAATAGCACCTGAATGCTGTTTTGTGATCACTGTTGATCTTAAATGCATTAACCCTTTAACATGTTCTTTTTATGCACACACTGTCCCTTAAAATAGTATTCACTGTTGAAGCAGTGAGACCTAATTCCATGCAATAGATGACAAACTTTGTCCTGCTTCGTACTTATCATTTTCATCTCTAAATAAATTTTGTTTCGTTTCCTAGCCCTGCCACCACTTTCACTTTCCGTTGGTCACTTTTTCTTCATTATTGTAATACGTGAATAGGAAAGAGAAGATTCTGAAAATTTATTTGTTTCTTATATGACTGAAGATTTCAGTGAAAGGTAACACATGTCATCATAATAATAATGTAAAAACCCACACAATTCCAGTTATTGGGGTTATAGCAACTGCAATAAAATTGAGCTTTCTTTTTTTTTTATGTAAACCCCAAACACGAGAGGTATTAGAACCTATAGTACTTAGTACCGTGCTTGGGTTGGAGGTTGAGAAGATGAGAGAAGATATTTGTTGACACTGGACTTGAACTTCTGTAGACTGTAATTTTCAGGAAATACGTATGAAGGAAGGTTGTTCCAGAAAACGGCAGTTGAATTAATAAATGAGGAAGATGAAAAGTTGGTTCTGTGAGTTTGAAGTTCAACAGTAAATGGATGTTGGCAGCACGTGTTCAGACTGTTTTGAAAGTGAGAGCGGGAATTATAGAAGCCAATTCAGAAGAACAGTGCCCAGGGAAGTATCTGTAGAAGAGGCATGCAGCAGAAACAGTACGTCTATGAGACAGCGAGTGGAGAGACTCTGTTAGGGATGAATCATTAATTAGCCTAACTGCCGTCTTCTGAAAGGAATCAAGAAGCCTGAGGGAGGTTTTGGGGGCACTACCCCAGATGTGAGAACAATATTCCATGGCAGGGCGGATTTGCAATTCATACAGAATGAGCAGCTGTTTGGAAGAAAAGTAACGACGAGAGCGAAAGAGAAAACGAAGTTTTTTAGATGCAGAGGAAGCAATATTTGTAATGTGCTTGTGACAAGAGAGATTAGAAGTCAGGGTAATCCCCAAAAGAGATATATCATTTTGCCTAGAAATCAGAGTGTCAATAAACAAAAGCATAGGAGCAGAAGAATCCTTTTTGCGAGATATGTTAATGATCACTGTCAAGCTGAGCTTCTTCAGAGAGACCTAGATAGACTTCAGGAATGGTCAGAAAAATGGCAGCTATGCTTTAATCCAACAAAGTGTAAGGTATTACACCTGGGAAACAGTAACCCCAAAATAACTTATTCACTTGGTGGAGTTCAACTAAACCCAGTACTGGAGGAAAGGGACTTGGGTGTTACGATACGGTCAGACACGAAATTCTCTGAGCATTGTAAACAGGTTGCAAGGAAAGCCTATAGTATCCTGTCGATGATCTATCAAACTTTTGCAAGTAGAGATAGGAACGTGATAATCCTATTATATAAGGCTTTTGTTAGACCACACTTGGAATACTGTGTTCAAGTATGGAGACCGCACCTAAAGAAAGACACCGAGCTTCTTGAAAGGGTGCAAGGACGGGTAACTCACCTGATGAGATCGGCAAAAGCGTCCTTATGAAGAAAGACTTCAAATATGTTGGTTGCAGAGTTTGGAAACTAGACACCTTAGAGGCGATTTGATTGAGGTGTTTAAGGCTCTGAGAAGCATCAGTAAAATGAATGAGGATGCAATTTTCAAGGTTATAAATGATGCTAGAACTAGGGCATAAATTCAAGTTACGGGAGGAAATGTTTAGATTGGACTGCAGGAAGTTTTATTTTAGCCAGTGAGTTATAAATTACTGGAATAAGTTGCCTACATGGATAGTAGAGGCTGACAATTTGGGGAAATTCAAAGGTCATCTGGATAGTACCTTCAGGTCAGGAAAGCGCATAGGATGATAGGTTTAATTTCCTTTTCTTTTACTGATTATTATTATTTATTTATTTTATTTTTTTTTTTATCATTGTTTTATTCGTTTTTTTTTTTAGCGGTGCAGCATAAGCTATAGGCTTTCTTGCAACATGCCGCCATTACTAATACTATTACAAGGCAAACCTGAGTTTTAGAAGGGTTGAAATCAACTAAGTTGTCTCTGCCCCACTGGAGATCGGCATTTAAAGAATTGGTAGCAGATTTTTGAGAAGTTGATTGAACAGGGCAAGGTTTCTCAGAATGCAATGTGCTATCATCGGCAAAACTATGGATAGGATTTTCGTCAACGGAAGAAGATCATAAATATACAAGAGGAAAAGA
The DNA here is from genome assembly GCF_048544385.1 of Mastigoproctus giganteus. Lineage (NCBI taxonomy): Eukaryota > Metazoa > Arthropoda > Arachnida > Uropygi > Thelyphonidae > Mastigoproctus > Mastigoproctus giganteus. The sequence continues at coordinate 86,572,705 of NC_143588.1, read as the reverse complement.
GTGGGTGAAAGAACTGAACCTTGGGGGACACTGGCATTCGTGGAGAAGTTAGAAGACAGAGAACCATCTATCATCATCCTCAGTGAGCGATCAGAGAGAAAACTGGATAACCAATTACTAAAAACAGTTGGCAAGCCATAAGATGGAAGTTTGTTTATAAGATCTTAATGCCAAACACGATTGAAAGCCTTTGAGATGTCAAGAGCAACAACTTGTGTTTCACCGAACCTTTCCATTGAATTAGTCCATAAATGGATAACATAAGCTAGAGCATCACCAGTGGATCGACACTGACGGAATCCATACTGGCGTCATTGATCAGACAAAAGGTTTCTAGGTAGTTTAAGAGTTGGCGGTTAATTGATTTCTCCATTATTTTAGAAAGAATAGAAGTAATTGCAATGGGATGATAATTGGATGGGAGAGATTTGTCACCCTTTTTAGGAACTGGCTGGATATGAGCAAATTTCCAAGCAGAAGGAAAAACACCTTTGAAATAAGTAAGTGAAAAAAGGCGGCAAAGAATAGGAGTAAGTTCAGGAGCACAGGTTTTGAAAACAAGTGGAGAAATACCATCAGGACCTGGAGTTTTCTCAGCATCAAGATTCATCAAAATCGTTCTTACATCCTTTTGACAGAAGACCACAGGAGGCCTTGAATGGAGTGTGTTGGGAATGGCGGGAGGTGTTTTACCAAGATCATTAATACATGAGTTGGAAGAAAAATGGGATGCTAGCAGGTCAGCTTTATCTTTGGCTGAAGTGACAACAGAACCATCTGGTTTGGACAGAGGTGGGAGCAGAGATGGGCAAAGGTTGTGGCTAATAGCTTTGTCAAGGGACCAGAATGCTCGGCTACTATTAGGCCAAGAAGCAAGTTTTCTACTCTTAGCCTGTTCAAACTCTAGTTAGGACTGATTAATAACTGCTTTACAATTGTTGCGAGCTTTGGTGTAGGCAGAAAATGAAACTGAAGAATTGGAAACAAGCCAATTGTGCAATATGCAACATTCTTCTCTTGAACAGCCTTAGCACATTTATTGGAAAACCAAGGTTTATATAAAAGACAAGATTTTAAAGTGGAGTCTGGGATAAAGGATTCCATTCCTGCAAGAATAATTTCACTGACAAAATCTGAGCAAACGTTGACATCAGAAGTTTTAAAACAGTAATCCGACCAAGGAAAAGAAGAAAAGAAGTCTCGTAGGCCATCCCATTTTGCATTCTTGTAATGCCAAACAACACGAGGTTGGGAATAGCCATAAGATAAAGGCTCCATTGGAGAAGAGACAATCACCAAGTTGTGATCTGAAGTGCCAAAATGACCTCTCACTTCGACCGTGTACTTAGAAGGGTGTTTGTGAGAAAAAGATCAAGCGTGTTGGCTGTATGATTAGAATTGTCTGGTATTCTTGTAGGTAAATGAACAATCTGTGCAAGGTCATTAGTAATTGCACAAGTCTCAGCCTCTCAACCAGCCGGGTCGGTGTGACTAGAAAACGGAAGCCAGCTGGAGTTGTGAACATTAAAATCACCAAGGAAAATTACCTCACTGTTAGGAAAGTTGGACTGGAGAAAATCAAGTTGCAAAGAGAGGAAGTCAAAGGGCTCCAAGTAATTAGTGGAGTTGGTAGAACGGTAGAGACAACAGATGAATTTTACACAATGAGGTAGAGAGATTTTAAGCCAGAGAAGATCAAAGAGAGTAGATTCCAAATTGCCAAATCTCTGAAAGGGAAAATCAGAACGGACATATGCACAAGTACCACCTTTGAGGCGAAAGGAATCATACAGCGAATAATTTGGGCATCTGAGATGAGCAGTAGTTGAATCAACTGATAACTGAGATTCTGTCAGAAAAAGTACATGGGGTTTGGCAGACTGAAAGTGGAAATGGACATCGTTAAGATTAGAATTGAGACCACGTATATTTGTGAAATGAATTAGGAAGTTCTTGGGAGGGTTAGATCTTTACGCAGATAAGCTTGCTCTATTAGTTTGACAATTCGTGGTGTATTCAATAGTAAGAAAAAGTGGGTGGGACATGCTGTATGAAGTAATGAAATTTTTGGATATGTCGTACACATGGTAAGAATATACCCAGATTCTTGACATAACGTGGCCTGGACAATGCTCCTCGCATACACACGGACTCCCTCCAGTCACTATCTGGCAGAGTACAGGTAACAAGATTATTCACTAGCTGATTGGGAAGCCTCCTAGAGAGTTACCAATAGGTTCGATCTGGTGTACCAACTAGTGGCCGGCCTGCGAACACCGTTTTAATAATGAAAGGAATGTAAGGAATATTGGATCTTGCAACGAAAACCATCATAACCTCAAAAGTCATCAATCATACTGCATGATGGAAGAGATAGGGAAGGGTTGACCGGAACTTAGCTCTAGAGACTAAACATGGGTTCCACCACTTCAAGCCTCCAATAAGCAAAGTGGTGGTATTGCACCGGTTGAGAGAGTCATCTACCACCTAGTATTGCCTGGTAACATAGAGGGGCAGCATTCCTCCATGTGGTTTGGGCGCCACACCTCGACCCCTGCTTATGTTGGTTCACAGCTGGGTGGTCACTCACATTATCCTTCTGTAAAGCCAATTTCACACATTCTACCCCTATGGGGTACATGGGGATACATGTGAATAATGATGCGACATCCAATGACATCATCATCTCGTCCTCCCCTATATCTTGACTCCTTACAGAGTTCACAAATTCCACACTATCTCCAATGACCGACATGGACCGACCTACAACCAAAGAAATCAGCTGCGCCAGATAATCTTCCTTGCTTAATACCACCGTTGATCTGCCTTTATCCGCTGGTAGGATTATAATGTCTTCGTCCCATTTAAGTTCTTTTAGTGCTTTCTTCTGTTCCAGGGAAAGATTTGGAGCAACGATTTTTGCCTGGCCCAGGATGGCAACAGCTGTAATATGAATTTGATTGGCAATGTGTTCAGGTAATTTGCTAATTGCCCTCTCAATGCCCATAGATGTTTCGGTAATTGGAGGTTTTGGGGGGCAGCAATGCAAACTTAGGTCCAAGAGTCACTAGTCCCTCTTGTTCTTGGGTTAAAGGTTTGCCACTTAAGTTCTGAATAAAGTTGGAATGGTTACTACTCCTAAATATAGTGGACTGCTCCTCTAATAATATGTTGAACTTCCTAATATATCACTGTTTATAAAGAACTTAAACGGGACGAAGACACTATAATCCTACCAGCGGATAAAGGCAGATCAATGGTGGTATTAAGCAAGGAAGATTACCACAAGAAAGTGTTAGACTTATTAGGTAATAGTGGTACTTACAAGATCATCCATAGAAACCCCTTGGCTAGCTTAGAACAGCATGTAAATAAGATGCTACTTTCCTGGCTAAAAATAGAAAAGATTTCAAAGGACAAGTATTGGTCCATGCATGCAACAGGGTGTTAGCTGCCCAGATTTTATGGGTTACCCAAGACACACAAGGAGAATGTTCCATTATGGCCCATAGTTTCCTTCATTGGTAGCCCTACAAATGCTCTATCTAAATATCTGGTGCAGCTGATTTCTCCGGTTGTGGGTCGGTCCACGTTGATCATTGGAGATAGTGTGGAATTTGTGAACTTTGTAAGGAGTCAAGATATAGGGGAGGACGAGTGATGATGTCATTGTAATTTGGTTTTTAGGAGCATTAGCAACTAAGGCCATATTGCTCCGGGGATAATGCGGTGGTCATTCCCTGACCTTTCCGCATCCTCCGTATTTGGTGGTCAGGGGCTTGAATCCCGGTCTAATCAAGAAGCGTGTGCCACGCACTGCTGCTCCTGCCCACCTGGCTACGGAGGCGCTGATGATGATGTCATTGGATGTCATATCATTATTCACGTGTATCCACCATAGTACATGGGGTAGAATGTGTGAAGTTGGCTTTACAGAAGGATAATACCTTAAGTGCTAGATCCCACCTAAACATAGAAGATATATGTTGTGCTGTTTAATTGTCTTTCTAGTACAACCTTGGTTTTCCAAGGAGTAATGTATAAACAGGTTCACGGTACAGCCATGGGTTCTCCAATCAGCGCCATTGTCACAAATCTGGCTATGGAAGAATTAGAGAATAGGGTTGTTGCGAGATTGGAGTTCACTATGGGTAAGAGGAAACGATATGTCGATGACACGTTTACTATTGTAAAGAAGGGGAGAGAGGAAGATCTGGTCTCGTTTCTCAATGGTTTCTCCCCCTTTATAAAATTCACCTCGGAGGTAGAAATAGATGGCACCCTCCCATTTCTGGACATAATGGTATAGAGGAAAGGCACCAGACTTAGAATCAAGGTTTATAACCAATGTGTAAGGGCCAGTATATACATTATAGGTCGGCACAGACTGCCCAACATAGAAATAGTGTGGCCAGAGCACTTTTGGATAGAGTGAGGACACATTGTACCACCTCTGAGGAGGGGGAGAAGGAAATTAGGCAAATTATGACGGATCTTACGAGGTGCGGTTACCCCCAGAGGGTCATTGATAAATACAATAGAGAGGAAGAGCCCAATTGGGTAGTTCCACCTGTACCGCTTATCACACGACTTTCAGACACGCAGTGTGCAGCTCCCGGGCCGGAGGTTGCACACAGTAGTGTCACAGGTCAAAGACCCCCCATTACTAGGGATTCTAATAGTGGGGTCGTATATCAGATCACATGCCCGGATTGTGGGGAATGTTACGTGGTAGAGACAGGATATGGACTGGGGGGAACATTCAAGAGCGATATGGACCGCAGAGCTCAATAAATCCGGCATTGCCGAGCACTATTGGGAAAAACAACACCAGATTTCCCCCGCAACGCTGTTATCCATGACTGGGCGCATAGATTCTGGGACCGCAAGTGGCTGAAAAGTCTGTGGATTGCATCCTCTGGCAACAATAGCATGAACAGAGAAAGGGGAGTTAGGCTTCATCTCCTTTTTGAGGCGGTGGTTTTGTCAGAGAGATAAACGTTTTAGTTTTCCATGCCCCCAGACCACTTCCGGTTCTGGTACACGTGAAAGGAATACCGAATATGTGCCTGGTCATCCACGTGTGCCGTGAACCTGGTATTTATGGATGTGTCGCTTAAGTTTCATTATTGCTGAGGAAGGAGGCAGACACCTCTAAAAGCTTCAATAGTTTTTATTGCTTTTAAATTTATATTTTAATGCATTTTAATTTATTTACTTATTTTATTTTTGTTTCAAACTAGTTTTTTGTAAATATTATTTTAGCATTAGCATTAGTAGGGGTATTTGATGTAAGAAAGCAAGCTTATGCAGCATCAGCCAAAAAAAACCTAAAAAAAAAAAAAAAAAAACCACTTCCACTTCACCCCTCTGTTCGTTCGAAATACCTGTCCAGCTGAGCCTTAAACTTATTTAGGCTATCAACTTCCACGACAAGGGATGGAAGTCTGTTCCACCAACCAACCACCCGCTGGCTAAAGGCAAATTTCCGCACGTCTATCCTACATCTGTCTTTCCTCAATTTGAATTAATGCCCTCTCAGGTGATTATTCTGAGCAAGAGGAAGAATCCCATCAGCATTGAGCATGCTCAAACCATTCAAGGCTTTATACACCTCTATCAGATCACCTCGCTGGTGCCTAGTCTCCAGACACTGTAATTTGCAAAACTTAAGCCTTTCTTCGTAAGGGCACCCCTTTGTTCCATTCTACAGTTCCATTTTACAGTCTTTTTTATTAGAGTAAACCCCCTGCTATTTGCGGGGGTTACATTCCTGAGAAATGTCACGAATACTGAGTTATGGCTCCCATAGTAATAAAGGGGTTCCGTTCCAAAGTATGAAATATATAAGAAAAACTAGTCTAAAATTTTGTCTATGTATGTATTATATGTACCTTCATAATATGACTATGTACATAGACAGTACATAGTGAAATGCAAGCATATGGCATCAAAATGAAAATAAGAAACAATTTAATATTAAATGTAATATGTATTAGAAATTTCAAACAAATCTTTCAAACCAGCATCTTTGCTAGTAAAAAAAACTTATCCTGCCAGTGCTATCACCAGTTTCGCTAAAGTGTTGATAAAGGAGTTTTGCCTTTTCATGAATGATGAGTGAACTTAATGGAATTTTATTTTGAGTTCGGTCTTCTATCCACAGATTTAAAGATTTTTCCATTTTTTCTAATTTAACATCACGGGTTAAAGAGCAAATTTTTGAAGCAATTAGCGCGTTTTCATGGACACTACAGCGGATTTTTTCTTCCGATTTTTTGATTGATCGTATCGTTGACTCATTGATTTTATGTTTTGCCACTGAGGAGACACTTTCACCATTAGAAATTTTATCTAATAACTCAATTTTATTCGCTAATGTCATCACCTTCTTTGATATTTTCACATTTCTCTTGTTATTCGTAGCCATATTTTTGTAGGGGTTAGAAAGAATAAAGTCCACAATAAAGTCACTTTCTTCCGTTAACACTCGAAAAAGTCTGTTTTACACTGCAAAATGGTAGATTTATCATTTTTGTAAGCATATAAATTTATAAATTGATAAATTTATTCAATTTATAAGCATATAAATTAAAAGCAAACGACGAAACCTTCCATGACAAGCGCATAACACATACTGAACAAGGATTAGCGACAAACATCCAAGCTCGTGATTTTGTCACCCCTCTCCCCCCACCCACTGAGCGCTGTTTTGACCGGGAAAGATAATTTTAGCCACGCCCATGTTTTTTTATGGCTGAAAATATTCACGGCGCTTTAAAATTCACATTTTTTTAGGTTTTATTTAATATTAAATCGGCGATTGCGAATATGTGAAACCGCAAATACAGATACCGCGAATAGCGGGGGTTTACTGTATTTTATTTTATTATTAAATCAGTTTTAAATGGTTGGCATATCTGTTTAAATTTGTGGGGATACTCTGTAGCCGAGTGGTCAAGAGCAGAAGTGCAGTAGCAAACGCTTTTTGAGTAGACCAGGGTTCAAGCCCAACTACTAAATACAGTTAATCTGCCAACCCGTACTGGATCAGTGTGGCAGACAATGGTCCAATTCCCTCAACATGAATTGTTGAGGAGGCTTCCATTCTGCAGTGGATTGATAATGGTTGCAGTTTACTTTTTTTTTTTTTTTTTTGCACATCTCCAGTCCATTGGGACCTGCCCTGAATCTAAGGATGCTCTCATAATTATGGCTAAGGGTTTGCTAATTTCCCTCGCTGCCTCCTTCAATGTAACTGGATACATTCCATCTGCCCAAGGTGCTTTTTTATTTTTAAATTCAATAATTTCTCCTCCACTTTGCTCTCCATTATTACAAAATCATTTAGCTCCCTGTTAGAGTTTAGTAAACTTCTGTCTCCTCCCCTTCCTTACAGAATTCCTCAAATGTAAATGCAAAATACTCATTCAGTTTGTCAACTATCTGAGCAGGATCATCAACAGTTGAACCATCAACATCAAGTGGACCAATCTGATTCATTCCCTTTACTTATATAAACTCTTCTAGTTTACATAAATAAAGAAGTCTTTTTGTTTTTCTTTTCATCCTTTGCCAAGAATTTCTCGCAATCAGCCTTCGCTTGTCTAATCTCCTTTGGGACTTGATTACAGACTAGCTTATATCTGCCACAGGCTTCTGTGTCACCTGATAATTTATATGCATCCCACACTTTTCGACCTTGACTGAAATTAAAACATCAAAGTGGGAGGGAGAGACTCAGATCCATTGATGAAGAAATGAGGGTTGCATTGTCAATGATTATGCCACACATCAGCTGTCTGTGTTCAGCAAAGTAGGCACAGGTATGCATAGTTATTTGATTTAATGCTAATAGAATTTTTTTTTTTTTGACTTTGCTTTGATTTTGTACAGTGATTTTGGGTTCATAAAATGTTAATATAAGCATGAGCCAATTTCTGTTGGAACAATAATAAATGATTCTATTGTGACTTATAGCATATTTATATTAACATTGCCGTAAACTATGCTTTTTGGGGGAATTATCATTTTGATGTGCCATGTTGTGTCATGGATAACTTAAGTTGTGCCGTGAAGAGAAAAACGTTGTGGAACACTGCCATAGAATGTAGCATTAACAGAGATAAGGGAGGATGCATTAGGCCTGTCTTTGAGGCAGTAGTATTTATACAGGTTGAATACAGGTACCATATATTTGTTTGAGGATTTGAACCCCCCATGAATGATCCTCTATCTGTGGATTCTGTTTTGTTAAACTTTGATATTTATTTGTACAATATTACTGGCAATCGCACTATTAACAAAGGAGGCAACTACCTTTGAAAGCTACAGTTATATGCTTTAATTCGTATATTTTAAAACTTTATTATTTTTTAGTTATTTGATATATTTTTATTTATAAAGCCCTTTGTCATTATTGGCTTGCTGAAATTCATAAATGTAATATAAATTGAAATTTATTTTCTTAATAATGAAATTAGCATTAGTAGAGGCACATGATGCAAGAAAGCAAGCTTATATACCATCAGCCAAAAAACAGGGCTCTGACTCTCTTTAAAAATTACAGCTGTGAATTACAGGCTCCGAAAAAGCGATGTGTTTGCCATTTTATTTACCGAATTGTTATTTTTCATTGTACTTTATAAGTAGCCTTATAGTTCTGGTTACGCTGGTTATTTTTATTTTTAATTTAGATAAAAGTTTTTGAAAATTACTACTTAATATATGTACAACCATTGTTTCATTCGAATCTTGCAGCCATTGTTTTTGTATAGAGTGGTAGGGAATTCAAATTTGTAATTGTGGTAACTAGGTAGCTCTAACGTAAAAATATATTGACAATTAATTAATTAAATTTATTGATCTTATTAATTTAAAATATCATGCCCAGACTAGAGCAGCAAAGCAACGGGCACAAAGTGGCAGGAGTGCTGTGACTCGGTGGATTACTGAGGGGGTGATTCTCCAATGCATCACAGCCTAAAAAAATGTGCAACTTGTGAAATGTTTGCCTAACTCTCTGGAACAGAACATGATCTAGCCAAGGAGGATGTCTTTGTTTGTGTCGGGTGCAGAGAGTATCTAGAAATTAGGCATCAACTCAACGTTCTAATGGGCGTCTATGAGAGCTTGAGGTTAGAGTAGATGCCCTCGAAGAAATTAATATGAGGGGCCCATCAAACTCTCAACTACCCACCTTAATGCCAGAGCTCACTCCAGGGCATCAGACAACACAGCGGCAATCTCCAAGGCAGAATGTGCTGGTCCCACAGGAGTTAGTTATTGTTGGTAACTCTAATGTTAGGGAGACAGAGAATATATTATGTACAAAGGATAGATGGAATAGGACCAGTGCATGTCTGCCAGGGACAAAAGTTGATGACGTTATGAAGCATATATCATCTTTTAAGGGTATAAAGGTTAACATTGCTTTACACGTTGGCACCAATGACATTAAGAGTAGGAAATCTGCAGTTTTACTTAACAACTATAGGTCAATGTTGCAAAAAAGTTGTGAGTTAGGGTTAAATTTGAAAGTGTCTGCAATTCTGGCCAGACACGATAGGAGGGAGTACATGATGAGAGTCTTGTCAATCAATTCGGACTTGGAGGGAATGTGCAAGGCTCAACGGGTAGAATTTTTTCAGCGTGGTCTGTGCTTGTTAACAGGAGAGACTGCTTCTACAGGGATGGGATACACTTAAATAGAAAGGGTGCAAGAATATTTGCCGATGCTATCGAGGCAGTGTTAGGTGGGTCTGAAAACTGCTAGCTTGGGGGGATTTGCAGACTAAAAGGTTAAAAGTAGCCGCAGGCAGAGGGGAAGGTGATTCTTGCACTACTTCTATCAGAATAAGCAGCGACCTGGAGCGAGGGGTGCTGGGGGTTTCAGGGACTGATGGCAGTCATCATGAAACAGGTGGGTATATGGGATGTGTTAGGGTAACTAAGAATAAGTGCATGTATACTTGGATGTATATCAATGCCAGAAGTATAGTAAATAAATTTGATCAATTTGAAGTGTTGATATTGTTGGGATATCAGAGACATGGTGTTACACAGATATTATGAAAGCAGAATTGGAATTTTGGGAGTACAATGTGTACAGAAAGGATAGGAAGCGAGGAGGTCTTATGCTATTAATTAAGAAAAACATAAAATCAAAAGAAGTGCATTCAGTTGATATAGATGAACAGTGCACTGTTGAGTCAGTCTGGTGTGATATAAGCACTGCGAAAGCAAAAATAAGAGTAGGAGTGTGTTACGGGCCTAATGACTCGAATGAGTACAATGAACAATTGTACAGAGAAATAGAGTGGGCTGGTAAATCAGAATATCTTATAATGGGGGATTTTAACTTCCCAGATATTGACTGGAACTTGTGAGTTAGTTACTCGCACACTAGTAAGACTTTTGTGGATTTATTGGATGATTGTTTTCGGCGGCAGCATGTTCGAGAGGCAACCAGAGAGGGCAATACTCTTGATCTGGTTATCAGCAGTGATCATTCGTGTATTAAGAATTTGCAGATAAAGGAACCACTAGGTGGCAGTGATCACAGTGTACTGATGTGGGATTTGCTTAAAGATATGATTACCATCAGGTGTAAAGGAAAGGGTTTTTGCTTCCATAAAAACTGTCTGAGACCACTGACTACAGTGGTCTCAGACAGTTTTTAAATTCTGTACAGTGGAAACAACTGATGATATTATCAACAGTTAAATTCTAAGTGGAAAGCATTCAAGGAATTAATTGTGGAAGCTACTAAAAGTTTCATACCTATTAAGAAATATTGTTCAAGGTTTAGGCCTAAATGGTTGTCAAATGAACTAATGAGACTCGTGACAGAGAAGAAAAATGCATGGGCTGCATATAAATTATTAGGTGACACAGAAGCCTATGACAGATATAAGCTAGTCTGTAATCAAGTCACAAAGGAGGTTAGGCAAGCGAAGGCTGATTACGAGAAATCTTTAGCAAAGGATGCTAAGAAAAACAGCAAGGATTTCTTTATTTATATAAACTCTAAAAGGAAGGGGATGAATCTGATTGTTCCACTTGATATCGATGGTTCAACTGTTGATGATCCTGCGCAAATAGCAAACAAACTGAATGAGTATTTTGCATCTACATTCACACATGAGGAGTTATTAAGGTTTGAAAATTCCAGAAGGTGATAAAATTGTAGCAGGGTGCTTAATGATTTTGTAATAACTGAGAACAAAGTGGAGGAGAAATTGTTGAAGTTAAACATAAGAAAGGCACTTAGGTTGGATGGGATCTATCCAGTTATATTAAAGGAGGTGGCAAAGAAAGTAACCAAACCCTTAGCCATAATTATGAGAGCATCCTTGGACTCAGCGAGGTCCCCACGGACTGGAGATGTGTAAATGTATTCCCAATTCACACAGGGCGATTGAAGGGTGACTCGAGTAATTACAGACCTGTTAGTTTAACTTCTGTTCCGGGTAAAATAATGGAGTCACTGGTTAAAGATGCATTGGAGGATCATCTAGACAAGACTGTAGCAATAATTCAGACACAGCATGGGTTTGTTAAGGGAAAGTCTTGTCGGACAAATTTGATAGGATATTATGATGTGGTTACGAAGGAACTGGATGCAAAAAATAATTTTGATATCATATACAGTCGATTCTGGTTATTTGGGCCACATCGGGACTAGTGCATTTTGGCCCGATTAAGCGGCTGCCCCAATTATCCGAAGTTTCACGTAAATAGTTAAAAATACAATGTACCCCCCCTTTACAATTGGCTCACTGTTCAATCAAATCACGTTATGATGGAGTCACCATTGTAAAATACTGTTCACTATATGATGTGTAATAAGCGGTCATTGTGATCATGTTTGTGAATTGAATTTTAATTCTATCAAACAGCGATTCTAATTAACAAAAATAGAAGAATATTATCCACAGGCTATAAAAGTAAAGATATATTAAGTAGAAATTTACCCTTTATTACCTTACCAATTATTAAAAAATTAAATGATACGTGAAATTCGGAAGAATATACGTGATAATCGGAATAATTAACATGTACTGTAATATGTACATAGTAACTAAACTAGTTGACATTTCTGTTCACTGACATTTGTGGGTGGGGGTTAAAATTTAAAACAGTAAAAAGATAAGTAATCAATAACAAAGAACACCGCACACGCACACAAATTGCAAGTAACACGATACGCGCAAGTGAGAAAGGAGTAACAAATTACAAAGCCATAAAAATAGGAATGAAGAGCCTGAAAATTATTTTTTTTATGAGGGTTGAAGTATTGAAATCCATGTTTAGTCTCTAGAGCAAAGTTTCTGGCATCCCCCCCCCCATACTCCTCCTTCAACTCATGCACGGTACTAAGTAGTATAGGTTTTGATACCTTTCGTGTTTTATGGGGTTTTCATAAAAAAATAAAAAAAAGCCCAATAAACAGGTGACTGCTAATTGTTTTTATTGTTTTATGGTTGTGACCTCCAGAAATTCGACCGAACTACGTGGTACGGTTGGGGACAATTGTAGGGTAATTTTCAGTGCTGCGGTCTTCTGCCCCGATTAAACAGCATTTTGTCCCAATTAAGCGAAGTAAACCCTGGCTATTTTCTCGATTGGGTTCTGTTTTTTAAGATTTGCCCCAAATAAACGGCTGCCCCGATTAACCGGTGGCCCAAATAACCGGAATCCACCGTATTTGGATTTCAGAAAAGCTTTTGAGACTGTTGCGCATGGAAGACTACTGTACAAATTGGAGCAGAATGGTATTAAGAGTAAGTTGCTACAATGGATAAAAGGATGGTTGAGTGGGAGAAGACAGAGGGTGGTAATCAATGGGTGCTGCTCTTTGTGGACTAATGTTATTAGTGGAGTCCCACAGAGTTCGGTGTTGGGTCTTATGTTGTTTTTTTTATCAATGATATTGATGAAGGTATATTAGGGTTAGTAGATGATACAAAGGTTGCATGGTAGTTAATGACGGTAATGGCAGTGTGCTACCGCAACAGGATCTAGAAAATTTGGGAAGATGGGCTGAGAAGTGGCAACCAAAGTTTAACATTGGCAAATGCAAAGTACTGCATATGGGTAGAAGTAACCCCAGAGAGACGTTCCAACTGTGTGGTACTAAACTTAAGGTGGTAGAAAATGAAAAAGACCTGGGAGTAATTGTGCAGTCAGATATGAAGTTTTCTGAGCAATGTAGACAGGCTGCTGGGCAGGTCATCGGATTTTATCAATGATATACAGGAATTTGTCGGTCAATTCGGCCCTGGAAAGATTGTGCAAGGCTGAAGGGGTAGAATTTTTTTCAGCCTGGACTGTACTTGTTAACAGGAGAGACTGCTTCTACAGGGATGGGATACACTTAAATAGAAAGGGTGCAAGAATATTTGCTGATGCTATCGAGGCAGTGTTAGGTGGGTCGGAAAACTGCTAGCTTGGGGGGAGACAAAGACTAATGGATTAACAGTAGCCACTGGCAGAGGTGAAAGAGATTCTTGCACTGCTTCTATTGGAATGAGCAGAAGCCTGAAAAACAAGATGCAGGATATTTCAGAGACTGCTGGAAGTCATTGCGGTACAAGTAAACACATGGGTTGTGTTAGGGTAGCTACGAATAGAAACAGGTGCATGTATACTTGCGTGTACACTAATGCTAGGAGTTTAGTAAATAAATTTGATGAATTTGAGGTATTACTCAAAACATCAAAGGCAGATATTGTTGGGATATCAGAGACGTGGTGTCACACAGATATAAGGAATGCAGAACTGGAATTTGGGGAGTACAACGTCTACAGAAAGGATAGACAGGATAGGAAGGGAGGAGGGGTTATGCTATTAGTTAAAAAAAACACATAAAATCCAAGGAAGTGAAGCCAGTTGACATCGCTGGACAGTGCAGTGTTGAGTCAGTTTGGTGTGACATAAGCATAGGTAAATCAAAATTGAGAGTAGGAGTGTGCTATAGGCCTAATGACTCTGATGAGTATAATAAGACACTGTACAGGGAAATAGAATGGGCCAGTAAATCAGAGAGTCTTATAATGGGGGATTTTAATTTCCCAGATATTGACTGGAATTTGTGGGTTGGTCACTCACACACTAGCAAGGCTTTTGTGCATTTATTGGATGATTGTTTTCTACACCAGCATGTTCGTGAGGCAACAAGAGGGAGCAATACTCTTGATCTGATTATCAGTAGTGATTCTTCATGCATTAGGAATCTGCAGATAAATGAACCACTGGGTGGCAGTGATCACAGTGTGCTGAAGTGGGATTTACTCAAGGAGGTAACTACCATCAGAGGTAAAGGGAAGGGTTTTTGCTTTCGTAAAGGCGACTATGATGGTCTGAGACAGTATTTAAATTCTATACAGTGGGACCAACTGATGATGTTACCAACAGCAAATTCAAAATGGGAAGCATTCAAGGAACTAATCTTGGAAGCTACCAGGCTTTACATACCAACCAAGAAATATTGTTCAAGGTTCAGGCCTAAATGGTTGTCAGATGAACTAATGAGACATATGGCAGAGAAGAAAAATGCATGGGATACATACAAATTAATGGGTGACGTGGAAGCCTATGATAGATATAAGTTGGTCTGTAACCAAGTCACAAAGGAGATTAGGCAGGCAAAGGCAGATTATGAGAAATCCTTGGCAAAGGATGCAAAGAAAAACAGAAAAGAGTTCTTTACCTATTTAAACTCAAGAAGGAAAGGGATGAATCAGATTGGTCCACTGGATGTTGATGGTTCAACAGTTGAGGATCCAGCTCAGGTGGCTAACAATCTAAACGAGTATTTTGCATCTACATTCACACATGAGGAGTTATTCAGGAAGGGGAATGTCGTAGGTGAAGTAAACATTGGCAGTGAGCTAGATGATTTTCTAATAACTGAGAGGAAAGTGGAGGAGAAATTGTTGAGGATAAACATAAAAAAGGCACCCGGGGTGGATGGGATCTATCCAGTTATATTAAAGGAGGCAGCAAAGGAAGTAAGCAAACCCCTAGCCATAATTATGAGAGCTTCTTTGGACTCAGGGGAGGTACCCATGGAGATGTGCAAATGTAACCCCAATTCACAAAGGAGGATCAAAGGCTGACACAAGTAATTATAGACCTGTTAGTTTAACTTCGGTTCCAGGAAAATTAATGGAGGCACTGGTTAAAGAAGCACTGCAGGATCATCTGGACAAGAATTCAGTTATAGCTCAGACACAGCATGGGTTTGTTAAGGGCAGGTCTTGTCTGACCAATTTGATTGGATACTATGATGTAGTCACAAAAGAACTGGATTCAGGGAATAACTTTGATATTATATATTTGGATCTTAGAAAGGCTTTTGATACTGTTGCGCATGGAAGACTGCTGCACAAATTGGAGAAGTGTGGCATTCGAGGCAAATTGCTGCTATGGATAAAGGGATGGTTGAGTGGCAGAAGACAGAGAGTGGTAATCAATGGACACTGCTCAACGTGGACTAATGTTATTAGTGGAGTTCCTCAGGGTTCAGTGTTGGGTCCATTGTTGTTTTCTGTATTTATAAATGATATTGATGATGGTGTATCAGGCTTAATGTCCAAGTTTGCAGACGATACAAAGGTTGGCAGGGTTGTTAAGGACACTACTGATACTATGCTGCTGCAACAGGATCTGGAAAGGTTGAGCAGATGGGCTGAGAGGTGGCAAATGAAGTTTAACATTGACAAATGTAAAGTACTACATATGGGAAACAGTAACCCCAGATCAACGTATCAACTCTGTGGTACTACGCTGACAGTGGTAGAGAATGAAAAGGACCTGGGGGTAATTGTGCAGGCAGATATGAAGTTCTCTGAGCAGTGCAGACGAGCTGCAAGGGTAGCTCATGGTGTCTTGTCAATGATATACAGGAATTTTTCTAGCAGGGACAGGGATGTGATTATTCCCTTGTATAAGGCATTGGTCAGGCCACACCTTGAGTACTGTATACAGGTCTGGAGGCCTCATTTCAAGAAGGATGTAGAGCTGATGGAACGAGTACAGAGAAGGGCAACAAGATTGGTGAATGGAACAAAGGGTTGCTCTTACGAAGAAAGGCTTAAGTTTTGCAAATTACAGAGCCTGGAGACTAGGCATCGCCGAGGTGATCTAATAGAGGTGTACAAGGCTTTGAATGGCTTGAGCATGCTCAATGCCGATGGGATTCTTCCTCTTGCTCAGAATAATCACCTGAGAGGGCATAAATTCAAATTGAGGAAGGACGGATGTCGGATAGATGTTCGGAAATTCGCCTTTAGCCAGCGGGCAGTTGGTTTGTGGAATAGACTTCCATCGCTTGTTGTTGAAGTTGATAGCCTAAACAAATTTAAGGCTCAGCTGGACAGGTATTTCGAACGAATTGAGGGGTGAAATGGGAGTAGTGGTTGTTTTTTTTTTTTTTTTTTGGCTGATGCTGAATAAGCTTGCTTTCTTGCATCATATGCCTCTGCTAATGCTAATGCTAATGCTAATTTTGCTAGCAGGGAAAAGGAGGTGATTGTCCCTCTGTATAAAGCAATGGTCAGGCCACGCCTTGAGTACTGCGTATAGGTCTGGAGGCCTCATTTTAGGAAGGATGTAGATTTGCTTGAGGGTGTACAGAGAAGGACAATATTGGTGAGGGGAGTGAAGGGATCCTCTTACCAAGAGAGTCTTAAGTTCTGCAAAGTGCAGCAGCTGGAGATTAGGCACCTGCAAGGTGATCTGATTGAGGTGTATAAGGCCTTGAATGGGTTGAGCACGCTGAATTCTGATGGGATTCTTCCACTTGTTCAAATTACGAGCCAGCGGGTGGTTAATTGCTGGAACAAACTTCCATCTGTCATTGTGGAAGTTGATAGGTTAAATAAATTTACGGAGTAACTGGACAAACATTTAGAGGGAATTGTTTTGTAAATTTTTTTTTTTTTTTTTTTTTGGCTGATGCTGCATAAGCTCATACACTTGCTTTCTTGCATTACATGTCACTACTACTACTACTACCATTCCCATTTCACTAATCCATTCATTCCAAATGTTTGTCTAGTTCTGCCTTGAATTTATTTAAGCTATCAACTTCCACAACAACAACAGAAGTTGTGGAAGTTGATAGCTTAACTTATTAAATTAAACAACAAATTAAATAACATAACTTGGAAATGATGCTACATGGTGATTATCTATGGATTAAGTTTTAAATTAACTACTCTTTTACAATGCGGATAATGCAAAATTAGTTTATTAGCACTTAATGAACTAATTTTGCATTACCCATGTGGTAAAAGAGTAGTTTATTTCAACAATTGAAACAATGAAATTAAATAACTTATTACTATACTTACAGAAATTTAAGTGCAGTTATTGTGATTAGTAATCTATTTATTCAAATGTAATTCTTTGGGGGGGGGAGCCAATTTTTGGTTTGTACCCGGCAAGGATCTTGTGATATATGAGTTAAAGAATCACCTGAGGATGCTGTGTTAATAAATAGTGCATTTTTCAGAAATATGTTAAGCAAGGCCCCCTGCAATTCCAAATTAAATATTGAAAGACTTACTTGTTCTCTATATGCTGTAGCATCTTCTATTGTATCTAAAATTATTGTGTCGGACAACAGCATTGAAAAGACTGTAAAAAGACACAAAAACATGTTAAAATTAATAATACACATCCTCTCCATTATAATTTCAATAAAATTTTGAATCTGATACAGAAAATAACCGATAGTTAAGCAAAGTTAAGTTTTGCAAAAAAAAAAAAAAAAAAAGTGTTTAACAATGGATCACCTAATATTCAAATCTATAGGATATCTATAATTCTGTAAAGGCTACTACAAACACTATTGTTTGAAATAATAACTACAGCCTGATTGAAGAATTCCTCCAGTCTCCAATGGGATATGAACCTAAATCTTGGCAAATATGTGACAAAAATGGCTAAACCACTATACTTCCTGTTATTCATAAAAGAGTATATATGACGGCATTATCCTGTTGGGGATGTTAATGACTGTTATTAGGCTCTGGGATACCCTCCATCCCATTAAGCGCTAACATCTCCCTAATTTACAAACAAATAAAGGAGGTGTGAAAGATGTGATGGGCAACTATAGACCAATGAGTTTGACTTCAGTGGTGAGTAGCACCACTGAAGATCATGGAGTCTCTGATTAGAGACATAACACAAGGCCTATCTCAGTATGACTGGTACACTTAATGGATTACAGCAATGGATTCATGACTGGGAAGTCTTGCCTGACCAATCTAGTTAATTATTATTATGAAGTCAAAAACAGTTGGATTCAAGACACAACTCTGACATTGTTTGCCATGACTTCAATAAAACATTTGATACCATTTCCCCATGAGAGGCTATTATATAAACTGGAACAAACTGGGATTAATAACAAGATTCGTCACTGGACCAAGGACTGGCTTCAAGATAGGAGATAAAGAGTAGTCATAAATGGACATACCGCAGGGTGGAGGAGTGTAGCAACTGAAGTCCCTCAAGGCATCAGTGTTGTGGCCATTTCTGTTTCTTAAGTTCCTCGGTTGCATTGATGAAGGAGAGTAGGGAAAACTGTCCTAGTTTGCTGATGATTCAAAGGTAGGATGGGTGGTAAAAGACCAGAACTAGGCCATTTTGCTTTAAAATGACTTAGGTCAATTGCAAGGTGAACTTGAATACTTTTAAATGAAAGGTTTTACATCTAGGGGACAGAAATCCAGGGGTTAGAAGCTTGATGATGTAGTATTTTCCACTGATTTACAATAAGTTATACAATACTAGTTTCATAATATGCTACTTTATTAACCTTTTCAGCAGTGTAGGTTATGTTTTGAAGATTGCTTCAAATAATGTTCCTTAAAAATACAGAACTGTCTTGAAATTATTCTAATGCATGGTGTTATCTCTTATCTGTGTTCTCAAATTATTATAGATGTAGTTTATAATATATGGCAGTACAAAAAGTTTTGAAAATTGAAGGAGATTGCATCTGCTGACCTCAGTTTCCCTATTTGGGTCTATAGCAACTGAAACTGAAGAATTTCTTTGCAACTCTGATCCAAAATTTGATAAAACCAAATCCAGTAATACATAAATAGATGCAGTAGGGGATAATGCTGCATTAAAAAAACTTAATGACAGGTTTTATTTACAAATTGTTTATAATTTTTTAACTTTGATTTGATTTTTGACAATAATTTTATTCTAGGTGTTGGACAATACAGTCAAAATAAGAACAGAGTAATATTTGAAAGTATTTATGTACAAAGATTTCATTTGTACATAAATGCTTTAGTGGCAGGCTCTGTGCAGATTCTAGAATTTCAAAATTCTAGTTTGCCACTCCAAAAATTCACCCTGAAGATCCACCTATGTGTAGCAAAATACTGAGCATATTAAATACAGTTAAAATGAAGCCATTAATCACGATTTTAAAATGATTTGATCTGAGAAGTTAAAAGTTCCCAGGTGTGAATTTTTACTGCATATGTGAATTTTATTAAATAAAATTTATGAATGCTTTTGAAGGCTTATGGCCCTTTGAAAGTTATCTCATGTGGTTCTTAGTCACTAAGCTTGGACACCTCTGAAAGAGAACAATGTATACACAACAATGCCTCTTTTATTACTGTATAGAAAGAGTGCTACTTGGCAAATAGTGGAAACAAAAGTTTTTCATCAATATCATATGTGTGCTCAAATGATAACTTGCAATGAAATGGAAAAAAAAAAAAAATGTTAATAACACTTTGCAGTAGCTCCATAATTGCCAATTTTTGATCAATAGAAATCTGATCATTTCCCATTGAATCATACTGAAGTTTAAAACAAGTTAGTTATCCATAAGAAAAAAAAATATATATATAAATAAATATTCATTTATTGCAAATACAGCAAGCCCACCATAGCACATGGCTAGGGGCAGATGATACCATCCAAAGAAATAAAATAATACAATTAAATACATAGAGATTTCATATAAACATTAACAATGAATAGGATTTATACTTATGAATTAATAAAATTTTGCAGAACAGCACATTTGGCTTTCAGTTGCAGTTACCAGGTTGAAGCAGGTTGCTGTTTTTATTTCTCTTCATTTGATTGGAAAACTGACTCCTGTAGGCTTCAGAGTTGAGTAACCATTTGCAATCAATGTTGTGATGATTTATGAGGAGAAGGAATGCATTGGGGAACATTCTGTCTATTTGTTTGAGCCTGGAGAGGTTTGATTTGAATTGTTGGTTTCTTGAATCCTATGCAGAAGTAATTAACTTTACAAGAAGCACGACTCCAGACTCGTTGATCATCTGTTGCAGAAGCTCTGTTTTTAAGTTTTCATAAAGCTGTTGACTGGATATTGTATGGGGAAAACGAAGCTAACTATTGAGCCATCTAAGAACCCAATATTCTAGAGCAAGGAGAAAGGAAAATCTTGACGGTTACTTGAGGAGCTCAAACCAGATTTAGCATAGGACAGAATGGGAAAGATGCATTTTTGAACATGCTTAATGACTGTGTTTTTGTTTTTAATCGTTGCTGTTTCTTGTTTGATTAACCATTTTGCTTTTTGAATTTTTTGAGTGACATATACAGTGGGCATTAAAGGAAAGTTTTTATCAAAACAACTCCAAGGTCTTTGTGA
Source organism: Mastigoproctus giganteus (assembly GCF_048544385.1). Taxonomy (NCBI): domain Eukaryota; kingdom Metazoa; phylum Arthropoda; class Arachnida; order Uropygi; family Thelyphonidae; genus Mastigoproctus; species Mastigoproctus giganteus. The sequence continues at coordinate 86,552,031 of NC_143588.1, read as the reverse complement.
GCATAGACATTTGGGACTGGGAGATCTGCAATTTTTATTTCTATGCGGTTGGGTTGTTTCTGAAGGGAATAAGTAATCTGAGCAGATTTGCTTGCATTTATAGTCATATTGAGATCTTTCAGATCATGGATAGTTTTGCAAATATCATCACTGGCTTTGGAGATTATAAATAACTTTAAATCATTGGCACATGCCAGCAGATTTGAAATTTCTTGTAGAAGTGGTTGAAGAGATGGTGAAAATATAGTAATGGAGAGAACACTTCCTTGAGGAATGCGTGTTGAGGCTGTGACGAGAATACAGGTGACCCCCGCTTAACGCTGATAATTTGTTCCGGAAAAACAGAGCGCTAAGTGAGTGCCACATTCCCATAAGGTAACATATATATTTGTGAGTTGCGATCAGTGTCATAGGATATTTCCTAATCAATAATAAACGGTAGTGAAAAGATGCACAAAGGTCGGTCAAAATATTTTAACATTCAAATATTTGTACATATAAAATATTCTGCATTACACACATATGTAATTATGTGGTAACTACTTATGTATCAAAATTAAACTTAAAATTCCAATTAAATTCATGAATTTAATTGATTTAATTTAATTGGTGAATTTAATCATGAAAAATGTGTCGATTTTGGGTTGTACTTTGGCCCTCTTTCTGGTAAACTAAAGGGGGTTTTAATTTTAAATCCCCCGCAGCATTACCACCCAACAATAAAGTCAACCGATCCTTAGCCACTTTGAAACCTGGTATGTTTTTATCTTCTTTCAATATGAAACTTCTTCATTTATTTCCCAAGTCCTGTTTCACCTATGTTAAAAACTTGTTGAGAAGTATAGCACCCGGGGGTCACCTTCAATAATTTTAACGAGTTCTTTTTTTTTTAAAGTTTCAGCTCCTTGATCTGCACTTGCGGCTTCTCCCTGGATTTTAAATCTATTCAACCAGCTCTTACTAGTTTTAAATGGTTCCGCATTTTTTTTTTTTTTAGGTGAGTTTTCTTCAGATCATCATATAGGCTAATCTCTCTCTCTCTCCCTCCTCCCTCCTCTCTCTCTCTCTCTCTCTCTCTCTCTCTCTCTCTCTCTCTCTCTCTCTCTCTCTATCTCTTTATAATATTTAACTTAACTGAATTCTGTGTTGGATATTATCTTCAATAAAATTAGTTAAAGTCTCTCTATTTCAATCCTAATAGCCAGCCTAGCCCTAGTTGCTTGCAGTGGAACAGCTGTCTTTCCCGCTGCTAAAATTAATTTTTTATTTTTTATAATTGTTCTTACAGTTAAACTTGTCAGTCCAAAATTATGACACACATCCACTTGTCGTTGACCGGAATTGATTTGCTTCAAAACATCTAATTTAATTTTTAAATACATTTGTAGTCTTTGTACTGCATACAGACGTTGTTTTTTCATTCTTATCCACCATTATTAACTCTTTGAAAATGTAACTGTGTTGATTGCATTAATTATGATACAATGTTAGACAATATTAGTTAATTATGATACAATGTAAACTGTCCGTTACGCGATGTCTAATACTGTACTGAGTGATGACTAGACTTCAGATAAATGCATATAATGTAAATATTACAAGCAGTATACTTGATCATTTTTTAAAATGTTGATCTCGGAACTACATAACAAGTAACTGTACTGCAATTAAATTAGTATGCGAGAAAATTTCACTGAGCATGAGAAAATTTCTCAAGTCGCTAGGAAACGTTTTAATGCTGTTTTGCTATTCATTTTCAAGCTATCGACTCCATCAAATGAAATGATTTCATTAAATATGACAAAAATGCAATCTGTAAAAGAGTGTTATAGTGATTTCTGACAGTGTTATATAAGTGTCACATAAGGGTTATAAAATAAGAACAGTATTATAGCGAATCAGCGTAAAGCAAACCGCGTTATAACGAGGGCCTGCTGTATTGTCAATACAGGCTGGCCTCGATTAACGTGATTAATTTGTCCCGCGAGCACATCGCGCAAAACGGAAACGCGTTAATCGAATATAATAATCAATAGGAAAAATTATAATTGGGCCTTGACCTTCTGGAATGTCCATAAAGAATTTTAAAAATACCTTTTTAACTGTATACAAGGTAAAAGATAATGAAAATAATTATGGAATTAGATGTATTGCATAAAACAGTGGTTCCCAAACTGTGGGCAGCGGAATATTTAAAATTTTCAAGGGAAACAGCGATACTCGACATCTGTCGGACACCGCGCGAACTACTAGCTTGAGGTAGTTCACAGTTTCAACATTTCTTATTAAGTTGTTTGGACCTAACTACTTAATAAACGGAACTGTTAGGTATTTCTTTTGGTTTGGGTGCGCCGTGAAAAAATTACTGGGACACTAAGGGCGCCGTGAAAAAATTACTGAGACACTAAGGGCACCATGAAAAAATTACTGACACACTAAGGGTACTGTGAAAAATATACTGAGACACTAAGGGCACAGTGAACCGAGAAAGTTTGGTAACCTCTGACATAAAATACACAATGAAGAAATGACTGTTGCTGAAATATTTGAACAGTGTTGACTCTCTCTTTTCATTAATCATTTTCCGATAGCCGATAACAATCTTCTCTGGGCCCTGGTGAAATAAATATCGCAGAGAATCTCAAACAAAAGGTTTGAGGTTCTCTGCAATACGAAAGATTTCACCTAGTTCTTTTTCCGTTATCTCCTTCGCCGTAATCTGGCTCATTTAAAAATGAATTTTTAAATGCAAGTCCAACTAATAATCATTGACTTTATTAGCAGGAGACAAACAAGTAAAACGTCTTCTTCCGATGGTTGATGGAACACACTGATGCGGGCAGCAGGAAGACGTTTGTTTATTGCCCGTCCGAGCTTAACGTGCGATTAAAATCTTTTTCAACTATCGCATAAAAAAAAAAGATCGCTTTAACTGGAAATTTGCATTGTGTAAAGTGAAAAGTGGTATATTTTTTTTCAAATAGCGGTAACTGAAAAATGCGTTAATCGGACTCGCGTTAGGCGAAGCCTGGCTGTACTAGTAGGGAAGAGAAGAAATTTACGATTTAGGCTGTACTGAAGATTGGAAATGATCATTGTGTCAATGAGAAAATGATTTTTTAGTATTTCAAAAGCTTTCTTGACATCTATGTTATTGAAAGCACCTTTGATGTCTAAGTAAAAACACTGTATTGTGCATTATCTTGAAACGCAGTTTGGATGTGTACAATGGTGTCAGCTAGGCTAGTTGTTGTGGAGAGTCCTATAGGACCAAAATGCATGTTGACAGGTGCATTAGAAGATTGCATGTTGAAGATATGGGAGCATGATTTTTTTCAATAATTTTAGTAATTACAGTCGGACCTCTATATAACAAAATTGATCGTTCCCTTGAAAAAATTTGTTATACAGAAATTTCGTTATAAAGAAATATGACCTTTTCAACAGCGAAAAATATTGCAAATTCAGAAATATGGGAAAGAAGTGGGTATGAATAAATTTTCTAACATTTTAAAACAATTTATAAATACATACATATTAAAATATGACTGCTTACATGATGCCCACAATTTATTAGTACACTTTTAAGATTATGTTGTAAAATATTTGGTTATTTTTTTGTTGTACACTGGATTCTACTGTGCACCATTCATATAAATGTTCACATTTGTTTAAACTTTAAATCAGATATATTTTCTGTTACATTTTCTTCCCACTGAAGGCCTCGATACGAAGTTTCAAATGCTGCCAACATTTGTTTGGAGGTTTAATACTGCCCTCATTTTCATCCAACTCACGTCGAGCTTATATAAAGAACTCTAGTTCCTTAAATATGCTCCAAAATGTTGTGAGTAACTCGAATTTCAACTACTATGAAATCATTATCAACTCCTAAAAATTCGCCAAGAACAATTTCTCCACTGATCAAACCTCACTTGGAACTCTTCCCAAGATTGCACAATGTCTTCTAGTAGTTTATCCCTCTCATCTCCGTTAATTCTTCCGTCACATCATGACTCCACACTTTCACCAACTCTGATATGCACATCCACAAATCTATAACAGAATCTATAGGTTAGTTGGTTTCTGTTCTCAGTATAAATTCTTTTCAGTAATGCGCCTTTGGTAGTGCATTTTCAAATTCTTGATAATGCCTTGGTCCACTGGCTGCAGTTAAGATGAATTATTTAGAAGAAAGAAAACAAGCTTCACACTTGTAAGTTTTGAAATTACTGAATGAAGGTGGGCAGGGCAGTTGTCGATAATAAACGTGATTTTTCTGTTTTCTTTCATCTTTTTCTATCGAAATTTAAAATCCACTGCTCAAAAATTTCGCTTGTCATTCAAGGTTTTTTGTTGTAGTCCAACTCTAACGACTTGACTCTTTTGAAACAACAGGGTTATTTACTTTTGCCTATTACCAAAAGCTTCAGTTTTTCATTACCAGTCATATTTGCAACCAAGAGTGTAATTCTCTCCACCTATTTTTACCACCTAAACATTTGTCACCTTTAAAAGTCAGTGTCTTGTTAGGCAAACATTTAAAAAATAGACGTCTCATCAACGTTGATAATGTCTCTGGACTCGTAGTCCTCCATAATTTTTTTCAAAATTGTTTCTTTACAATGGGTGTAGTCTTCTTCGATTCCAACTCCAGTTTCATCAGAAATAACTTTTTCGAGTAAGCCATGACGCTCTTTAAATTTGTCCAGCCAACCAGAACTGGCTTGGAATGTTTTGTGCCCCAGAAAAGATGGTACTCCATAGCCTTTTCTTTTACTAATCGCCCTGATATCGGCATGTTTTGGTCTCGAATCAACTTCATTCACTTAAAAACTGCTTCTTCTACATCTTCCCAAAGGCATAATTCCGCAAAATTCTGGGTCCCGTTTACTCACACAGTTTGGGAATAGAAACAAGGTTTTTCTGAATGGTTGACACAGTACTGATAGGGACATCAAATTTTAAAGCGATTTCCTTTTTTTTTTAATGCCGAGACCTATGCTATTAAGCACTTCCACTTTTTCACACTGCACTCAAGGATTTCCTCTTAGACACTGTAAGGTTACTTGCACAGCAGTTAAAACCAAAACTGAAATTAGGGACCACTTGTAGCTACCATGTAAACAGAGACAGGCGAAATTTAGTGAAAGTGTGGATGACTCATTTCTTCGAAACAACATATGAATTTCCAAGATAAGGAAAAACACTCTCTCCTAATTCTTTAATAGGATGCTTACGGAAGAAAATAGGTTGACCAGAGCCAATGCCCGCGTCAGGAATATGCCTTAATTTTTTTGCCAATGGCTGTGGACAGCTGACCAGCGGAACTTCTCGGCACAGTAGATTATAAGTTGTACGGGTTTTACTTCTTTTTAGTCATTGCTGACCCACTGCTGGGCAAAGGCCTTTCCCAAACTTCCATCTTTTTCTATCCTCCATCTTGGTTGGCCAGTTTCCCCCTGCAGGGTTTTACAGGCACCATTAAATTGTAAAATGTTTTAGCTCTTAATTTGTAAAATTAAAGCTATTAATGCATTAATCCCTTTACTATTAAAAGCTAAAGGGATTAATGCTTAATCCTTTTAGTTCTTAAATCGTGCTTTCTACAGCATCAGCTTTATTGCCTAAAGGCCAGAGGTGCGAACAATGCGTACCTGGATTTCTTGAAATCAGTTTGTTATATGGAAACTATTTTCAATGTAATGACCAAGGGGAAATCAAAAAATTTTGCTACATAGAAAATTTCACTATATGGAAGTTCGTTAAAGAGAGATCCAACTGTATTTACAAAACAGCAATTGGTTGATTGCCTGTATGGTTATTACTGCAAGCTTTTTTGGGGATTTAGTGTAAACCTGAAAGTTTTCCATTGTCTTGGAAGGAATGACTGGGAAATGTACCTGGAAATGATATGCACTAATGAATCAATGATGTTTTGGTAGTAGTAGTAGTAATGGATGCAAGAAAGCAAGTGTATGAGCTTATGTAGCATCAGCCAAAAAAACACACCAATTTCACACATCCAATCCCTCTAAAAGTTTGTCCAGTTCCTCCTTAAATTTATTTAAGCTATCAACTTCCACAACGACAGATGGAAGTTTGTTCTGGCAATTAACCACCCACTGGCTAATGGCAAATTTCCGCACATCTATTCTACAAGTGTCTTTCCTCAATTTGAATTTATGCTCCCTAAGGTTCGTAATCTGAGCAAGCAGAAGAATCCCATCAGAATTCAGCATGCTCAACCCATTCAAGGCCTTATACACCTCGCTCAGATCACCCTGCAGGTGTGTAGTCTCTGGCCGCTGCAATTTGCAGATTATTATTAGCCATATGCTGCAAGGAACCCTGAGGCTTATGCTGCACCAGCCAAAAAAAAATTCTGAATTACCCAGAGAGAGAGAGAGAGAGAGAGAGAGAGAGAGAGAGAAATTCTGAATTACCCAGAGAGAGAGAGAGAGAGAGAGAGAGAGAGAGAGAGAGAGAGAGAGAGAGAGAGAGAGAGAGAGAATCACCAAGAAAAAGAAGAATGACTTAAGTATTTCGTAAGATTACCCCTTCACTCCTCTCACCAATCTTGTTGCCCTTCTCTGTACACGCTCAAGCAAATCTACATCCTTCCTAAAATGAGGCCTCCAGACCTGTACGCAGTACTCAAGGCGTGGCCTGACCATTGCCTTATACAAAGGGACACCTCCTTTTCCCTACTAGCAAAATTCCTGTATCATTGACAATACCCCCATGACCTGCTCTGGCAGCCTGTCTGCATTGCTCAGAAAACTTCATATCTGACTGCACAATTACTCCCAGATCTTTTTCATTTTTTAATACCCTAAGTGTAGTACCACAGTTTGTATGTTTCTCTGGGGTTACTTCTACCCATATGCAGTACTTTGCATTTGTCAATGTTAAACTTCAGTTGCCACTTTTCAGCCCATCTGCCTAAATATTCTAGATCCTGTTGCAGTAGCACACTGTCATTAACAACCCTGCCAACCTTTGTATCATCGGAATTGTCCAGCTCATGTATGAGCTGGATAAACTAATAATAAAACTAAGGATACCATCAGGGTCTTCACTACGATCAAGGCATAATTAGTTAATTACATGCTGAACTGTGCCCTTGTTCAAAATTTGGTTAATTAGCAGGGCTTGACTGGGAGGCATATTATGTTGCACTCTATCTGCTTGTTCATAAGAATTGAATTCTTTAAATCTGTTTTGCACACCTTCAGTGCAGATGTCAGAATTGCTAGTTTCCATATTGCATTTTATCCATTTTAAAACCATCGTGCCATAAGATAGCTGTTGTTTTTGTAGAAAGTGCTCTTTTATTGTGCTTTAGCAATTTTTTTGAGTTGAAACAGTGCTCTGCTCTTTTTATATTTTATGTGTGCTGATGAAGTGTTGTATTTCTTCCACTGTTTGTGGCATTTTTGCTTACCTTTAAAGTATGGTTTTAGGTGGGATTTGAACCAGTTTGGATGCCAACTCTGTTTTCAGTTGATTCAGCCTTTTCATAAGAAGAAAGGTGGCATCCTGTATAGGAATATTTCTGAGAGAATCACATGAGTAGTATTTTAAGAGCTGCAAAAATGTTTCTTTCTGAAGGAATTTAATGATGATATTCTTTTGGTGATTTCCAGAGTATATATGTTACTTTTATTTATTTGTAACTCTTTAGCTTTTTCACCTTTTTATAAAATAAGCTCTAAAATAAAAGGCAGAACCTAATACTGTTTACATCTGTGGACTGAGGTTAGAAGAAATCTATTAACACTTTCCCTGTATATGAGAAAGTTGTTAAAAAGAATAGAAGTAGAAAGAATTAATGAAGAAAAGTCAGTTTTATGAGTATGGTGTTGAACTGTAAGAAGACATTAGATGGTTACTGCATGTCTATCAATGGTTTAAAAGGAAGTGGCAGAAGGAGAGGCCGGTAGCAAAAACTGAATGCCTGTGAAATAGGACAAGTGTTTGATAGAGGGATCATAATTAATTTGAGTGCTATTTGTGCAGAATTAAGAATTCCAAGTAGATTTTTGAGGAATATCAGAATGTGAAAAATATAGTAACAGTATGCTACTGTAAGACAGGGTTTGGATTTTCACAGGTTTAATACCTGTGCAGAAGAATACCAGGAGTGAAAGAGAAATTTGATTTGAAATTGGAGTTCTCAGCATGTTTTAATTTAAACTACTCATCGACTGTCCACTTGTTGCAATTTTGGCTTTTCAGAACTTGTTGTTGTTGTTGTTATTTGGTTTTTAGGAGCATTAGCAACTAAGGCCATATTGCTCCTGGGATATGTGGTGGTCATTCCCTGACCTTTCTGCATGCTCCGTATTTGGTGGGCACAGGCTCGAACCCCGGTCTAATCAAGAAGCTTGTGCTATGCACTGCTGCTCCTGCCCACCTGGCTACAGAGGCACCTTCACAACTTGTATATTCAGCACATTGAATTTGAACAAAATTCTCCTTCAACAAAAACAAGTGAGTTCTTATCTATAAACATTTATAATGTATACTTTCTGAATTAAGTCCATGCAATATGTTTAGAATTTATCTTCTTGTTGGCTTGAAGAACCTAAAACCATAATTAATACAAAGTGTTCTAAAAATCAGTTAAAAAAATTTAAATTTATTACGGAAGAACTATTAATCACAAAGGAATGCAGACAGATCCAATAGTATCATTATAAAGTGAGGGGAGTTTTTTTATACAATCAAAACTTTATATATTTGGTTCCAAATATCTTTGGAAGGGATGCTGAAGCAAAATGTCACATCAATGCGCTATATGGCTTAAATTTGCAGCATCAACTGCTCAATGTGTCTGCCATCACATTAGAGTATGGCATGTTTGTTTGTTATTTGGTTTTTTAGGAGCATTAGCAACTAAGGCCATATTGCTCCGGGATATGCGGTGGTCATTCCCTGACCTTTCCGCATTCTCCGTATTCTCCGTATTTGGTGGTGACGGGCTCGAACCCCGGTCTAATCAAGAAGCGTGTGCTATGCACTGCTGCTCCTTCCCACCTGGCTACGGAGGCGCAGTATGGCATGTAAGCAAGGCATTATTCTACTCATAGAGGAAATAATATCTGCTGAAATTGTTAACCTTTTCTTGTATTGTATCCTTCAACAATCACAAAGACGTATTTCTTCTTTATACACAAGACTTGAGGTCACTATATAACTAAAATATTGGCTTATGCCAAGTCTAGGGATCTAAGGAATCATTCATGTGGGCAAAGTATGCCAAGTTTAAATGGCCCGTGTCAAAGGATATGAATATGGGATAGAGCACCATCATGCACGAATTTTATGGTGTTTGTTTGTTATTTAGTTTTTAGGAGCATTAGCAACTAAGGCCATATTGCTCCGGGGTTATGCAGTGGTCACTCCCTGACCTTTCTGCATCCTCTGTATTTGGTGGTCACGGGCTTGAACCCGGTCTAATCAAGAAGCGTGTGCTACACACTGCTGCTCCTGCCCACCTGGCTATGGAGGCGCCATTTTATGGTGTAAACTGCTCCTTACTTGAAGGAGAGTATGATGGTATATCATAAAAGATCAACGTATTGCCAAACTGCAATTGCACTAATTTTCAAAACAGTGCCATAACATCCTCCCCCACCAATATCACTTTATAGAACAGTGACCCCTTCCAGTGAAATGGAACTAAATAGCGTTTTGATTCCATAAACACACACACACACACACACACACACACACACACACACACACACACACACACACACACACACACACACACACACACACACACACAACAATATATAAAACCACATTCTGCTGAAGCCAATAGTTCTCTTGTAATAAATTTTTAATTATTTGCCAGAATTTTGGAACACCCTATATTTAGAATATAAAGAATACTTGGAAAACAGTGACAACAAAAGCTTCTCATCAATATCATATGTGTTCTCAAATAACTTGCAATAAAAAGAAAAAAAAAAAAAAAAAAAAAATGTTAATAACACAACAACAACATATAGAAAAGACAAGTGTGATATCTGCTAGACACTGGAAACTAGCTTTTTATTTTTCAAATAATGTGATTTGTAAAAGAATAAGAGAAGTTTAGCTCAATATGTACGTAGAACACTTCCATACGACTCTCCAGAAATTAAAACGAAAGCAATTAAAAAATTGAAAATCTTACATTACAGTAAGAAATAATTAACAATAATTATTTCTTACTGTCTTATCAGGGTTCTACATGGTTTCCTCTGAATTTTCGTGTTAATCAACAAGCGGCCTCAGCACGTGCTTCTCGTTCAGCTGCATCAGAATTAGCCTTTCATTCCTTTAATGTAAAACACTTTTTTATTTAACGAGGCCAAAATACTTAGTGCCCAACATAATTATACGAGACTAATTGCAGAAACCATCGAAATTAAATTACATGAGAATTCTATTAATGTTGGCCAGCCATATCTAATCTTGGATCATGGTCCTTTATGCACATGCACGAAGACAAATAATCCCTATTTAAGTTCCATGCTCAAACCTATTTGGTAATTTTCATTCCTGTGATCATGACATACGGTCGAAAGGCATTGTCAGCTTCAGGAAGAAAAATCGTTTTGCAATTTTTTTTTTGTTAAATTAATTTTTTACTTAATTTTTAATTGCTCTAAATTGATTTTTAATTGTGTCCATTTGATTTTTAATTATTGTTAATTATTTCTTACTGTAATGTAAGATTTTCGATTTTTTAATTGTTTTTGTTTTAATTTCTGTAGAGTGTCATACGGAAGTGTTCTACGTATCATATTGAGGTAAACTTCTCTTATCCCTTTACAAATATTGATATCAACGTAGAATGTACTGAGCATTATAGCTCTGGTTCATACTATCAAATAATGTGATTGCACTAGCCTTAAATTATAGCACACTTAATTTAATTAAGCTTACTATGATGTAATTACGGTTGAATTTGAAAGTGTCTGCAATTCTACACAGACACGATAGGAGGGAGTATATGATGAGAGCCTTGTTGATCAATTCGGCCCTGGAAAGATTGTGCAAGGCTCAAGAGGGAGAATTTTTTCAGCCTAGTCTGTACTTGTTAACAGGAGAGACTGCTTCTACAGGGATGGGATACACTTAAATAGAAAGGGTGCAAGAATATTTGCTGATGCCATCGAGGCAGTGTTAGGTGTGGGTCGGAAAACTGCTAGCTTCGGGGGGGATACAAGCACTAATAGATTAACAGTAGCCACTGGCAGAGGTGAAAGTGATTCTTGTACTGCTTCTATTGTAATGAGCAGCAGCCTGGAAAACAAGATGCAGGGTACTTCAGAGACTGCAGGGAGTCATTGCGGTACAAGTAAATACATTGGTTGTGTTAGGATAGCTAAGAATAAGAACAGATGCATGTATACTTGCATGTACACCAATGCTAGGAATTTGGTAAATAAATTTGATTAATTTGAGGTATTGCTCAAAACATCAAAGGTAGATATTGTTGGGATATCAGAGACGTGATGTCACACAGATATAAGGAAAGCGGAACTGGAATTTGGGGAGTACAATGTGTACAGAAAGGATAGACAGGATAGGAAGGGAGGAGGGATTATGCTATTAGTTAAGAAACACATGAAATCCAAGGAAGTGAAGCCAGTCGACATCACTGGACAGTGCAGTGTCGAGTCAGTTTGTGTGACATAAGCATTGGGAGATCAAAATTGAGAGTAGAAGTGTGCTATAGGCCTAATGACTCTGATGAGTATAATAAGAAACTGTATAGGGAAACAGAGAGTCTTATAATGGGGGATTTTAATTTTCCAGATATTGATTGGAATTTGTGGATTGGTCACTCACATACTAGCAAGGCTTTTGTGGATTTATTCGATGATTGTTTTCTACATCAGCATGTTCGGGAGGCAACTAGAAGGAGTAATACTCTTGATCTGATTATCAGTAGTGATTCTTCGTGCATTAAGAATCTGCAGATAAAGGAACCACTAGGTGGCAGTGATCACAGTGTGCTGAAGTGGGATTTACTCAAAGAAGTAACTACGTTCAGGGGTAAAGGGAAGGGTTTTTGTTTTTGTAAAGGCGACTACGATGGTCTGAAACAGTATTTAAATTCTATACAGTGGGACCAACTGATGATGTTACCAACAGCAAATTCAAAATGGGTAGCATTCAAAGAATTCATCTTGGAAGCTACTAGGCTTTACATACCAACTAAGAAATATTGTTCAAGGTTCAGGCCTAAATGGATGTCACATGAACTAATGAGACATATGGCAGAGAAGAAAAATGAATGGAATACATATAAATTAATGGGTGACGAAGCCTGTGATAGATATAAGCTGGTCTGTAACCAAGTCACAAAGGAGATTAGGCAGGCAAAGGCAGATTATGAGAAATCCTTGGCAAAGGATGCAAAGAAAAACAGAAAAGAGTTCTTTACCTATGTAAACTGTAGAAGGAAAGGGATGAATCAGATTGGTCCACTGGATATTGATGGTTCAACTGTTGATGATCCTGCTCAGGTGGCTAACAAACTAAATGAGTATTTTGCATCTACATTCACGCATGAGGAGTTATTCAGGAAGGGGAATGCCAGAGGTGAAGTAAACTCTGGCATTAAGCTAGATGATTTTGTAATAATTGAGAGGAAAGTGGAGGAGAAATTGAGGATCAACATAAAAAAGGCACCAGGGGTGGATGGGATCTATCCAGTGATATTAATGGAGGTAGCAAAGGAAGTAAGCAGTAGTAGCAGCAGTAGTAGCAGCAGTAGTAGTGGCATGTGATGCAAGAAAGCAAGTGTATGAGCTTATGCAGTATCAGCCAAAAAAAAAAAAAAAAAAAAAAAAAATCACAACATTCCCTCCAAATGCCTGTCCAGTTCCTCCTAAAATTTATTCAACCTATCAACTTCCACAACGACAGATGTAAGTTTGTTTCAGCAATCAACCACCCACTGGCTAAAGGCAAATTTCCGCACATCTATTCTACATCTGTCTTTTCTTAATTTAAATTTACCTCCTTAGGTTCGTAATCTGAATCAAGTGGAAGAATCCCTTCAGAATTCAGCGTGCTCAACCCATTCAAGGCCTTATACACCTCAATCAGATCACCGTGCAGGTGCCTAGTCTCCAGCCACTGCAATTTGCAGTATTTAAGCCTCTCTTGGTAAGAGGATCCCTTCATTTCCCTCACGAATCTTGTTGCCCTTCTCTGTACACGCTCAAGCAAATCGACATCCTTCCTAAAATGAGGCCTCCAGACCTGTACGCAGTACTCAAGGTGTGGCCTGACCATTGCCTTATAGAGAGGGATAATCACCTCCTTTTCCCTGCTAGCAAAATTCCTATATATCATTGACAAAACTCCAAGACCTGCCCTGGCAGCCTGTCTGCATTGCTCAGAAAACTTCATATCTGACTGCACAATTACTCCCAGGTCTTTTTCATTTTCTACCATCTCAAGTTTAGTACTACACAGTTGGTACTTTTCTCTCAGGTTACTTCTACCCATATGCAGTACCATAAACAAACCCTTAGCCATAATTATGAGAGCTTCTTTGGACTCAGGGGAGAGTCCAAGAGTCTCAGAGGATCAAAGGCTGACAAAAGTAATTATAGACCTGTGAGTTTAACTTCCGTTCCAGGAAAATTAATGGAGGCACTGGTTAAAGAAGCACTGCAGGATCGTCTAGACAAGACTTCAGTTATAGCTCGGACACAGCATGGTTTTGCTAAGGGAAAGTCTTGCCTGACCAATTTGACTGGATACTATGATGCAGGGAATAACTTTGATATTATATATTTGGATCTTAGATAGGCTTTTGATACTGTTGCACATGGAAGACTGCTGCACAAATTGGAGCCGTGTGGCATTGGAGGCAAATTGCTGCTATGGATAAAGGGATGGTTGAGGGGGAGAAACAGAGAGTGGTAATCAATGGACACTGCTCATTGTGGACTAATGTTATTAGTGGAGTCCCTCAGGGTTCAGTGTTGGATCCATTGTTGTTTTCTGTATTGATAAATGATACTGATGGTGGTATATCAAGCTTAATGTCCAAGTTTTCAGATGATACAAAGGTTGGCAGGGTTGTTAAGGACACTACTGACAGTATGCTGTTGCAACAGGATCTGGAAATGTTGAGCAGACGGGCTGAGAGGTGGCAAATGAAGTTTAACATTGACAAATGTAAAGTACTACATAGGGGAAACAGTAACCCCAGAGTAACGTATCAAATCTGTGATACTACACTGACAGTGGTAGAGAATGAAAAGGATCTAGGGATAATTGTGCAGGCAGATATGAAGTTTTCTGAGCAGTGCAGATGGGCTGCAAGAGGAGCTCATGGTGTTAGTTATTTAGTTATTTGGTTTTTAGGAGCATTAGCAACTAAGGCCATATTGCTCCGGGATATGCGGTGGTCATTCCCTGACCTTTCCACATCCTCTGTATTTGGTGGTGACGGGCTCGAACCGCGGTCTAATCAAGAAGCATGTGCTATGCACTGCTGCTCCTTCTCACCTGGCTATGGAGGCGCCTAGCTCATGGTGTCTTGTCAATGATATACAGGAATTTTTCTAACAGGGATAAGGAGGTGATTATTCCCTTGTATAAGGCAATGGTCAGGTCACACCTTGATACTATATACAGGTCTGGAGGCCTCATTTCAAGAAGGATGTAGAGCTGCTGGAACGAGTACAGAGAAGGGCAACAAGATTAGTGAATGGAACAAAGGGTTGATCTTATGAAGAAAGGCTTAAGTTTTGCAAATTACAGTGACAAGCCTTGAATGGTTTGAGCATGCTCAATGCTGATGGGATGCCTCCTCTTGCTCAGAATAATCACCTGAGAGGGCATAAATTCAAATTGAGGAAAGGCAGATGTAGGATAGATGTGTGGAAATTTGCCTTTAGCAAACGGGTAGTTGGTTGGTGGAACAGACTTCCATTCCTTGTTGTGGAAGTTGATAGCCTAAATAAATTTAAGGCTCAGCTGGAGACAGGTATTTCGAACAAACGGAGGGGTGAAATGGGAGTGGGTTTTTTTTTTTTTGGCTGATGCTGCATAAGCTTGCTTTCTTGCATCGTATGCCTCTATTAATGCTAATGCTAATGTAAGCAAATCACACTTGGTCATGAATCTAGGTATTCATACATGGCTACAAAAAATACAAATTTATTCTGCAGACAAAATAGAAGATCTGAATTTCATTCACACAGGAAAGCTGTTAACTCCTCTCTATGTTGTCATTCCAATATATAAACAGAAAATTTATTTTAGTAAGTCCCCCATCCTGAATTTCCATTACATATAGAAAATCTGAAACAGAAGTTAGATCCTGCTCAAGCTTTCTAGCAGAATCAGCTAGAAAGGTTCTGCTAGAAAGGTATATTTTGTATCATGCTAATTTAATTTATATTTACTTTTGCTTATTGAAACCTCTTCATAAGGAACCAAATGAAGTATTAATGGACAAATAAACTGCCTATTTTAAGAATATTTGGTTAAAATATTCTAATTAATTTTGACAAAATCAGTTATTACTATTTATTATAAGTCTATAATCAATCAGTCACATTAACAAGGAAACTAAAATTGAATTGATTCTTACTTAGCTTACAACTTTCGGTATGCTCAGGAAACTTCAGTAGGTTTCTAGCATAAACAGGATTACCTTTTGGGAAATAGCCTCGTATCCTAGTATGTGGAAGTGGTCTGAAATAACACAATTTATCTAATTATAAGAATAAAAAATATAAATAATTTAAGTTTGATACATGTTGCATATTAAGTTATATATATTATAAATGGTGATGCAGGATAGTGTTGAAATCAAATTATCCAATCACCCAGTTTCCACCCATCATGCTATACCAGTCATAAATCAGATTAACAGATATATATGTTTCAATGAGAGAGAGAGAGAGAGAGAAAGTATTTCAGTTATATTTGATGCCAAGTAGTTACACAGAATACTATTCTTTAAATGCCTATAGCTCAGCCTATTGCTAATAGCTATTTAAAAAAATAATCGCAATTTGTAATTAAGTGCCTGTGCTGATGATTTTTTTTAAGTCATCAGCACAGATCAGCATAACTTTTAGAAGTCTAAAGTCCTCTGTGACATAACAGTACTCTCATCACTTGTTTTGGGTAGGCCTGGTTTGCATTCAACCAGAGAACCCTTCAGTATCTGAGAATTTGACATATAAATATTAATCAAACTCTTAGCTACTGCTATTTAGATTGTACATCTTATAAACTTGAAACATGAGGAATTTATTTTTTATTATTATTTTTTAAATAATAAAAAACATATCAACTCTGTGGTAACTAATCTGTGGTAAATAATTACAAACTTAAGTATTACAATGTAGATAGTTTATCTCAGGAGAAAGGAGATGGGTTTTTCTGCACCAGTTATTCTCAGTTTTTTAATTTGCACAACCTGCAAATCATCCTGTACGTATACAATGTAGAGACAAAATGCACTGGTGCATTATGGCTTAAGATGCTAACGTACCATAAAACCAAAAAACATACAGAAGTCTATAAAGTAGCATAAGTAAACATTTCATATTGAAAAATATCTTTTTCAGGTCTGCTAATCGCTATAAGCACTACACTATACTAAAATAATGACATATGTTCATTACTGTAAGTTTTTTACAAAAAAATTTAAAAAGAAACTCTCTTAGTATTTATAACCTGTTTGTGTATAGATATTTCTCATTTTTTAAAATAATAATTAACAGTATTATAACTACTAATCCTCTGTGCGAAAATGATAGTAGCTGCTCTGCTCAAAAATTTTTCCTTTTAGGCAGAATCTTTAAAATATGAAAGAAAAAGTGAATAACTTTCTCTGAAAGATGCAGTAAGCAGCCACATCTGATTAATGGTGACTACAAGTAAACAGATTTTATTATGGCAATGTAATTTGCACAGAGTAATCTAAAAGTACAAACAAAGTCACAAGTGCCTACAAATGGGGCTAATTTAGGGATACATGAAGATACTTCTGAATTGCCAACCAGTCTAACTTCAGTAGTAGGGAAAATCATGGAGACGATGAGGATCATTTAGATAGAAATGAAATTCTGAAGGATATGCAGCATGGTTTTGTAAAGGGAAAATCATGTTTAACTAATCTGGTTAGCTATTTTGACAGGGTCACTCATGAGCTGGATTTAGGGAATAATTTCAACATACATTGTTTATGTAGATTTCAGCAAAGCATTTGACTCAGTCCAACATGACTAGTTACTTTATAAGCTGGAACAGGTTGGATGTTTGTTTGTTATTTGGTTTTTAGGAGCATTAGCAACTATGGCCATATTGCTCCGGGGATATGTGGTGGTCAATCCCTGACCTTTCCACACCCTCCATTTTTGGTGGTCACGGGCTCGAACCCCGGTCTAATCAAGAAGCACGTTCTACGCATTACTGCTCCTGCCCACCTGGCTACGGAGGCGCCAAACAGGTTGGAATCACAGGGAAAATCCTTAGATGGATAGTAGGATGGCTTCAGGGCAGGAGACAGAGGGTTGTAATAAATGGTTATTCCTCAGATTGAGTTAATGTATGAAGTGGGGTTCCCCAGGTATCAATATTGGGACCATTGTTGTTTTTGATTTTCTTAAATGACATCAATGAAGGGATAGAGGGTGTGATGTTTAATTTGCAGATGTAAAGATGGTAGAGTAGTTAATGATCGCCGCCAAGCAGAGCTTCAGAGTGATCTAGATAGACTTCAGGGATGGTCAGAAAAGTGGCAGATTTGCTTTAATCCAGCAAAGGGTAACATCTTACACCGCCTGGAGAACAGTAAACCCAAAATAACTTATACATTTGGTGGAGTGGAACTAAAGTCAGTAGTGGAAGAATAGGTCTTGGGAGTTACGATACTGTCAGACTTGAAGTTCTCTGAGCTTGTAGACCAGGTTGCAAGTAAAGCCCATGGTGTCCTATCGATGATTTATCAAACATTTGCTAGTAGGGATAAGGACATTATAATTCCATTATACCCGGCTATTGCGTTCAAGTATGGAGACTGCACATAAAAAAAGACATTGAGCTTCTTGAAAGGGTCCAAAGATGGGTAACTCGCCTGGTGAAATCGGTAAATTCACCAGGAAAGAGGAAAGACTGAATATGTGGGTTGCACAGCTTCAAAAGTAGGCAACTTGTGTGAAAGCTAGGAATGTTCAAAACAGTTATTTATTCTAAAACACGATCTTGGAAATTTCATATGTAATAAAGTTTCACCTGGTCAATGCCAGGAATATCGAAAAATAAATAATCTTTGAATATCTGGAAAATAAAACAATTCACCCACCCTCACATATATTACAGTAGTAAAACACTATTGATAACGCTAGTGGTGAAAAAAAAATTACGAAAATTCACGGTTATAAATGATTCTGGAACTAGAAGCCACAAATTCAAGTTAAGGGGTGAGATGTTTAGCCTGGATTGCACGAAGTTTTATTTTAGCCAGTTATAAATTACTGGAATAAGTTACCTACACTAGTGGTAGAGGCTGCCAGTCTGGGGAGATTCAAAGATCAGCTGGATAGTTACCTACAAGAGGAGTGAAATGCATAGTTTGTCTATTTCCTTTTCCTTTCTTTTATTATTTATTTATAATTATGATTTTACTCTTTTTTTCTCTCTCTTTTTTTTTTTTTTGGATGGCGCAGCATAAGCCTTAGGCTTCCTTGCACCACATGGCCAATACTAATACTAATATATTTATTAAAAAGAATGTCTTTTCAGTTTATATAATAATTCTTATATTTTTCTGTTGTACAAAAATGTACACATTCTAATATATAAACAGATTTCCAAATCATCCAAATAGTATTACAAAAACTGTTGATGCTTTGGAATGTTTCACACATGGAATGTTTCCTATTCACTTTGGTCAGTCCCGTGTGTAAGCTGGAAACATTCAGCAAAATGCAAGGTCTTACACCTGGGGAACAGCAACCCAAAAATAACTTATACACTTGGTGGAGTTGAACTAAAGTCAGTAGTGGAGGAAGGGGACTTGGGTGTTACGATATGGTCAGACATGAAGTTGTCTGAGAATTGTGGACAGGTTGCAATGTTGCATGATGTCCTATCAATGATTTATCGAACATTTGCTAGTAGAGATAGTGATGTCATAATCACACAAAGGTGCTTTTATAACCTTTATGTGATTAAATTATAAACAATTATTTTTTTAAAAATTAGTACCAAAAAACTGGTGTTTTTTGTATCAATACCTGTATTTCAATACTGGAAAAAAAATGACCGGGATCCCAGTATTGTAAGCCCTAATGCTTAGTCATTTCCTATCGAATCGAACAGCATCTACACCGAGTCAATTTTACTGAGCTTTTTTCACAAGGTATGCTGACTGTACATAACATCACTATTATCTGCAAACTGCAGGTAATAGCGTGTGCAGATAATAGTATCTGCAGATAATAGTGTGTGCAGATAATAATAAACATCAGCACATAACTCTGTGCTGATGTTTGCAAAACTAAAAATTTGCACACATGGGCTTACTTACTTAAAATAAGAAGCAAAGAAAGGTTATACATACTTTCCCCAATCTGGCAAGTTCTTCCTAAATATTGAATCTAATGCTAGTACTTGTTGCTGGCCAGAAGTTTTGCGGTAGATGTCACGGGCCTAAATTAGAAGGTAAAACAAAATAAAGCTATTACTTCAGTTTCAGTTGAATCAATAATATTTACAAACATTAAACTAGAATGCAATACATTTACAAATATGAAACTAGAATTATAGTCAAATAATAAGAGGGTTTTTTTCTCACTATTTAAAAATATAGCTTGACTAGAGGCCTCACAAAGTTGTAACTTCACTACTAGTTTTCCCCTGGGGAGCGGCCCAAGTAAACATTTCTTACTAAAAAAACATGCAGAAAGCAAACAACAATAATGTGACACAGGTTAAATATTTGAGCAAAGCACTTTAACAGGGTACCAGAACTTAGATCACTCAAAGATTGCTTAGTGGAATGACATATGGATCAGCCACAAAACACAGGAACCAAAAGAATCTGAGAAATGTTATTTTTTTTGTTATTTGGTTTTTAGGAGCATTAGCAACTAAGGCTATATTGCTCTGGGATATGCGGTGGTCATTCCCTGACCTTCCCGCATCCCCCGTATTTGGTGGTGATGGGCTGGAACCCCGGTCTAATCAAGAAGCATGTGCTGCGCACTGCTGCTCCTTCCCACCTGGCTACGGAGGCGCCAAACTGAGAAAAGAAAGAGGGATATTTCAATAGGGAAATAGAGATATATAAAATTAAATAAATAAATGAAAAACAAATCATGAGCTCCATATGAGATAGATTGATGCACTTATTAGAAAACTTTTTGGTCAAACTTCATGTACAGACTGAGGCTGTCCTACACGTACAATATAAAAAAAAAAAAACATGCAATGATCTACTTTGGAATTAAAATAACTGCTGGCTATCATTGGGAACAGTTATACAGTTGCAAAGAATATCACCAAAATCTGCTAACTACAAACAGATTTTAGCAACATGGAATTGAAAAATTTATCTAAAAAGTATAGGCGACCCCCGTATAACACGATACTTCTACAACACAGTTTTGCTCTAACATGATTGATAAATTGCAGCAATCCTTGTACAACACGGTACTTCTACAACAAGGTTTCACTCTAACATGGTTTGAGAATTGCTGGAAATCTCGCATAACACGGTATTTTTCAGCTTTTGTGCTGGAAAAACCCCGTTATTATGTTAGATGTAATTTTCAACATTTCCATTCCTTTTTTGTAAATCCCTGCTGTTGACTAACTAGCCATTATCGCCTTCATGGTATTTTTCTAAAGCACATTCCTGGAGGTCACGACTATAAAACAATAAAAACAATTTGCAGTTTCCAGTTTATTGGTCTTTTCTGTTAGTGTAATCAATTATGAATGGGTAGTAAACTCAATCTTCTTGCATTTGCTATAATACCGCTAGCTGGAATTCTGTTGGTTTTCATGTTATTATGGTGAAATGTGTTTCCCCTTCCATGAAATATTCAATCATATAAAAAAAACATAAATAAATTTTCAGAAACTCATTAGTCTGTATCGTGTTTGTTGCAACTTGCGCATGCCATGTTCTTTGTTATTAATTGCTTATCATTTTTACTGTTTTAAATTTTACAAAAAAAAAAAGTCAGTGAACAGAAATATCAATTAGTTTGTACATATTATATACGTATTAATTAAGCTATGTATGTAAGAGTAAATTTATTTTTATTTTGCTAACTGGAAACTATTCTGATTTTCACGTATCATTTAAAGCGGGAGGTCCACCGTATTTTGTTGGGAGAACCCTGAGTTAGGTTGTGTGCTTTTGAACTTGTGCTTGTTTGAGACCATAAAAAATAATTGTGACTCTGAAGAGTGCAGTTTGAGAAGGTACATGAAAGCTAGATGCTGCAGAACAGATTGTGCTTAGCAGCGATGAAGAGGAAGAAAATTAAATGAACGTACACTATCTCACATAAGTATCACAATTTGTAAGGTAAGACGTTTGTTCAGTTATTACTATTATAAAAATAAAGTTAAAATATTAAGTTATTACTACTATAAAAATTAAGTTTCCAATAGTTTTATATATATATATAAAAAATGGTGTATTTTTGTTAGCTTTTGGAACGTAACCCCCCTTCTTGTACTGGTTCTTAGTCCTGTATAACACGGTTTAGCATTACACAAGATTTTGTAGGAACCAAACTACTGTGTTATATGAGGGTTACCTGTAATGTGGTTTCAGTTAATTCAATTTTATCAAGTAAAGGTAATATTAAAATAAATTGTTATACAAATCACTACACAAAAATGTGGCAAGCCAAATGGAAGAGATCACTGACAGCTGAAGATTTCAACACTGGATTAGAAAATTCACCCCATACAGGATATCATGGAATAGATAGATTAGTGGGTGCAATTTTTCATGACTGGATTGTTGTTTGGGAAATTTTGGTATATTGATTACTATACTTGGTCATAATGCACCAGTTGACATGGTATCTGTGTAGCTCATATGGTCTTTATTGTGTATTAAACCTGTAAATGTGTGTTCTTAGGAAACATTTTATCTGGCTACAGAGAAACTACAATTTGTCTGTACAAGGCCCTGTACAGACAAATTAGCCTACACCTAGAGCAGGGATTCTCAAGGGAGCAAAAAAATTTGGGGGGGGGGGGTGCAAAAATCATGCCTTCCAAAGTTCAACCCTACCCGATGACATCTTATTCCTTAATATTTAATTTCTCTCATTGGGTTTTCTTTTCCTCTGAGACAATCGATTTTT